>NC_079384.1:20216139-20516139 GCF_021018895.1 Seriola aureovittata | reverse complement strand
TGCTCCAGTTGTTATTGAGAGTCACTGTTTTTCTACCAAATCAAGTGACAGAAGTCAGATAATATTTTTAGCAAGCGCGGATCTAATGATGATGATGATGATGATGATGATGACGCATATGGAAGAAGCGCCTCTAGCTGTCAAACGGCTGCCAGAAAGTAGAGTTTAAGATAAATAAATGAAATGAGATGAATGAAAATCCATTCAGACTCATTGGAAACACTGAAGACTGTAAGTAAAACCACAGAGACACACATCTGCTGCCAAACCTCAGTCTGCTCATCAGACTTTATTTTTATCTTTAAACATGGCTTCACCTGACAGATGCAGCTGACCACCTGACACAATTGCTGAGAGATGATTTTTTTTCCTTTTGTTTAAGTGTCCACGAAACATTTATACTTTGTATTCAGTTTTATTTTTACCTTATACTCACATTCACTTACTGATTGGAGATCAGCGTTGCAGGCTCTATTACAGATATTGATATTAAGCTTTGATCTCATTAGTATACCTTAGGAAACTCTGTTATACTTTATACATGCACCATATGTTTTCAGATCCCTTCACTTTTCCCACTTTATGTTGTAGATTTAATTGTAAATGGATAAAAATGCCATTTGTGCCGATCAGTCCACACTCAGTAACTCATAATAAAACATTATAACTCATTTTTCTGCAAATTTATAATAAAAAAAACTTCTCTTTTACACAAGCATTCAGACCTTTAATTGAGTACTACAATTAACAGCCTCACACACACACACACACACACACACGCTTCAGGCTACTGTCAAGCTGAAAGGTGAACTGTCATCTCAGTCTGAGGCCATGTGCCCCCTGGAGCAGGTTTTTCTTCTTCTTCTTCTTCTTCTTGTTTAACAGCGGTTTGGCATCCAGTTTATTGGTGCATTACAACCACTCTGGTTGGGGCCACTCTGTATTTGGCTGCATTCATCCTCCCCTCACCTCTAACCAGTCTCCCTGTCGCTGTCGCTGAGAAGTCGGATTTCTGCTCAAAGAGTTCGATGAGACCGGAGAATCTTTTTCCTCATTTTCTCCTTCACATGCTGTTTGTCAGACTCCATCAGACTGTCGTATCATCTCTTCTCCACAGTGTCTTCTGTCTAGTCTCTCTACCATAGAGTCCTGACTGATGGAGAGCTGCTGAGATAGTCATTCTCCGTCTCTGCAGAGGACTTCTGAAGCTCTATTAGCTTTATTACCAGTATATACCAGTTGTATTTTGACTCCTGATGGCTCCAAACTTCTTCCATTTCATAATTATTGAGGCCACTGTTCTTTCCAGGGACACGCACAGCTTTAGAAATAGAGCTTATGCTCTATGCCTCAGTCTGATCACAGAGGTCTACAGAGAGTTCACTGGACTTCATGGTTTGTGGTTGTGCTGACATGCAGTGTGAATTGTGGGATCTTATATACACAGACGTGCCTGGAGAAGTTCAATTTGTCACAGCTGGAATCAAGTCAGGTTCTAGACACATCTCAGTGATAATTAACAGATTTGAAGTGTTTGATTTTTAATCGATTTGAGGGAAATGCCGCTGTAGGTTTGTATGTTTGTGTCTGTGCTGGTGATGTGACATCTGCCCGGACATTCTCACAGCTCTGTCTGCCAGTGGAAAATTATCCCATCTCACTCACACACACACACACACACACACACACATGCACACAAAACCAGTCCCTTTGCCCATCTCAGTGCCCAAGCGGGCCTTTAGGTTGAGGTAATAGCCTGTGTGTGTCTAGGCGTGTTGAAACTATGCGGGAGGGTTTTTATATCAGAGGGACTCAGAGCTGTATTCACCAGTACTGTGTGTGTGTGAGTGTGTGTGTGTGTGTGTGTGTGTGTGTGTGTGTGTGTGTGTGTGTGTGTGTGTGTGTGTGTGTGTGTGTGTGTGTAAGAAGTTAATCGCCATGGTGTGCTGGGATCGCTCCTTGCCCTTGGCATGTGTTTGACAAGAGCTCAATGTGTAAATCCATTAATTACCACCATCCACACCAGTACTGCAGTCATTGCCACTGCTGCTGCTGCTGCTGCTGCTGCTGCTGGAGCTGCAGTACTGGGAGCGCTGGGAGCATCACTGGGACTAGTGGGGGAGGGGTTTGGTGTACTGGTGCAGGTTGGGCTGATGAGCAAAGGTTAGAAGCCAGTGAAACAACAGCAGCCCCTCAACAGACCAGGTGAGATTGCTTCCTCGAGTTGCCTCGTGAAGCAGCTGAGCACTTTCCATCTCTCTGCCCGTTGCTCTCTGCCTTCACTGTGTCTGACACAGACACACACACACACACACACACACACACACACAGTTCAGTCATTCAGTCATTAGTTTGAGTGCGATTAGGCTCCTCAGAGGAAGAGCCTCAGTGGCAGACAGATTCATTTCACCAAATGAGCCCTTATTGTTCTGGGGCCACACTTGAAGCAGAGCACTGTGTGTGTGTGTGTGTGTGTGTGTGTGTGTGTGTGTGTGTGTGTGTGTGTGTGTGTGTGTGTGTGTGTGTGTGTGATGGGGGTTTGGGGGGTGGGACCATGGACCAGATCACATCACCACTTGACACATCACCACTTGACACACTCGACTGAGCACTGATGAAGCAGGTCCCTGGAGCACACACAGACAGGCGCTCGTACAGGCACACACACTTAATATTGCATGTGTACACACACTCTGCCACAACCCTGGATTTACACCCTGAACACAAACACCAACAAAAGAGGCAATTCATGCACACTGGTATCTAAGATCTTTACATCCGTCGTTAAACAGCTTCTCAGAGTTTCTGTGAATTCACAGTAGTTTATTCTTTTATCAATGTGTGTGTGGGGGCTAGATGGCCCGGACCCCTGCACCCTTCTTGTAGCCGTACAGGCTTCCACAGTCTGCACGGCCACAAACACACATTTCATTCCATATTCAAACCTACAAGAAACTGGAGCATCCAAAAGAAATTGCATGTCAGTTTATTCTCTTGTTGCAGGAGAAGATGCAAGTGTGAGGTGATGTGAGTAACCACCGAGCCGCATGCCCAGCATCGGATTTAGCTGTTGTTCAGGGAGTTAATAAATACTGTACCATAACCTGAGAGTAGACTAGTTCCAGGTTACATCCCTGTTTATCCACAGTCATAGAAAATATGAACCATTAGTGTGAAATCTTGTCATAATTTCTGTGAAGTCTTGAGTAATGGCTAAAAAGTGTTTTGTGAGGTCACTCTGGCTGTCGCCGGTTTGTTTGCATTTCTTTAAACCAGTCACAGTCGTCTGGGGCGGCTCTGAGCTCAGGATGCAGCAACGGCGTCCCTGCTAAATAGTGTCGGGGGGGGGGGTTTGGTTTTGGCAGAACATTTGTACATGTGGAGGCGAGCGCTGTCATTAAAATGTCTGATTCCCTGCAAAAAAACAAAAAACAAATTGCTCAAATTGCACAATCCAAATCTAGATTTTCAGTGTGTAGACTGCAGCTCAGAGGTTGTTGTTGTTTCCTGTAGTGGAGGGGATTTTGGAAACGGTAGAAAGGGAGGAGAACACGTCGTGGAATAGGTGCCAAACGTCAGGTTTTATATGTACAGCCAACATCCAGTGGGTCACACTAGTGAAATGCCAGTGTTCACAGTCTGAGTGACAACATGTAAAAACTCTGTCAGGAACGTACTGTGACTGTGAATATTTCTAAATATAAACATGAATATCATTATCTAATAATGCACATCATCACATGCATGTCTGAGTTTTTCCTCCGAGTTCGCCTCATAACTCCGCCTCAATAATATTTTGTTTTCATTGGCCCTGATACGGCATCATTAACATTACATAAAAAAAAAAAAAAAAAGCTGATTTTTAAAAGCGTGCGAGGAAATGACTGAGTGCATGTTCCAGTCAGAGGGATCAGGAAACATGAAGCAGATTTTAAAGAGATAAACCATCGCATGATGTTCACTCTGTCGTTTTTCTCATGTGACTGTAGGTAGAAGTGAGAAGTCTATTCCCCAAACTGTTGAACTAATCCTTTAAGAACAGCGACTAAACAACATCCCACTGTTTTTTAACACCCATATGTTAAAAAACAGCAATATGTGGGTGACAGACACACAGACACACACACACACACACACACACACAGTTGTGGCCTTGTAGACAGAGCACTGACAGAACCCTGTGATGTACAACATGATAAATACAACATTAAACACATTAATTACCTCACTGATTAGAAAATGAGCTTGTTTCATTACCACAAGCTTCAACATCAACATTTACAGCACTTCCTCTCTCTCTCTCTCTCTCTCTCTCTCTTTCTCTTCTCACAGCCCCAAATGACCGGCTCCCTGAAGATGATGCAGATCCAAAGTGCATGAGTATGTGAATGTGTGTGTCTTTGCTGCGCTTACCATGTTTATTTAGTTAATTATTTAGCATTAATTAAGTTTGAATCCTTGGCCGTTAAAGCAGAACAGAACCATCTGCTGCAAAGAGAAAGAATGTGCGGCGAGCGAGCGAGCGAGGGGAGGAAAACACTGTCTCTCTCCTCTCTCTCTCTCTCTCTCTCTCTATTTCTGCTATCATGCATACAAGACACACACACCTAAACACACACACACGCACACAGGGCGGCATCCTGAACCATTTAATTACAAAAGAGGACAATAGGGAGGATGGAAGTTAGAGGAGGTAAAAACAACAAAGCCGGAGACACGGATAAATCTTTCAACTTCTCGATTAATGAAGTAAACAGGGAGGCGGGGGGGGGGGGGGGGGGGGGGAGCGGCCCAAGACGCCATCGACATCTGGCCTCGGCCTGCATTAAAAGCCTATTTTGCTATTTTAACACCCATAAAACAGGCACTGAAACAGGTCGTAAGTGGCGTCAACCCCACTTTACGCTTCCCCACCGTGTGCTTCTTTTTCTCTGTCTACCCACCACAGACAAACCCGACGTGTGCGTTTGCGCTTAATAACAACACAGACAATAAATGTTTTATTGTGTTTGGATCACTGGAGAGATCCTCCCACCTCACATCTGCAGCTTCATTGCTTTCACCGCTGTCATGATCAGTCCCTCCGTTCCCCACGGTCCCCCCCTCCCTCAGTCTCCCCTCGTCTCCCCCCGGAAACTGCCTTCTTCTCCTCACCCACCAGATGTCCTCACACTTTATTTTCCTCGTTCCTGTTGTCCCGTCTGCCCCGCCCATCCACACACCTGTTTCCACTTCACAATCTGAAGTTCCAGGCTTCATGGATGCAGCAGACATTTCTGTCAATAAGGAAGTTCGTGAACTTTCTAAGACAGGCATGCTTCTGTATTATGAGTGGAAAACAGGCTTTTGTTGGGTATAACAAGAGACACAGGGAAGTGTCCTGAAAGCCAAAAAGAAAAAGTTTGTTGCCTGAGTGGTTTATGGACACCCTTGATTTCAAACCAGTCTCCCAGTTCCTGAGCCTGATGGTCTGCTGTCTGCTCCTGTCCCCCAGCCTCTTGCCCCTCTTTCTGACACCGACTCTGAAGACCTTGATCCTGGGTACTCATTTAGCTAAGTCCCCCCAACTAACCCGAACCCCACTATATTGTCAAGTGGCACGCCTGCGACCTTGAATGACTTCATCATTTCATCATGAAGGCTTTCTGTGGTCGCTCCCACTCTCACTGTCGATCTGAAAACATCAGCACCAGTTTTGAAAAATGAACAGCTATACAGGGGATTTTTTTTTTACCTTCTGAATGTCTGTTGAGTCATCAATCAAAATACTGGTGCATGTTGGTAAAGAGGAGTGTGTGAATGTTATCAGCTGGACTGATATCACTGTTGGTCTTTATCTTAAAAATCCAGTACCAGCAGGGCTGTAATCCAGACGTCCCTTCAGAGACCTATGACTAATGTAACAGACATCAGCCATGTTTTTATTAAGTATAGAGAAATGTATTGCCAGAGCTTTCAAATGTCGAGCTGGTGTGACTCAAAGAAATTTCCTGTTTTAGTAAAAGTGTCTGACTGGCTCTGAGCGTTCCTGGCGTCGATTCAACGGTGTTAATGACCACAACTTTAGAATACTGTCATTAGAGAGCAAGCCTACACTAAAGGTGTCAACATGGCTTTTACTGTGACATCTACCATGAAAATGGCAAGAGCCAAGAGGAGTTAAGGTGTGTGTTTTGTATGATGCACACTGTGTGTATGTGTGTGTGTATGTGTATGTGTGTAAGCATCAAAGAAAACATGGATACAATACTAGCCGGGGTAAATATTTGCAGACAGAAATGAGGTGGAGGTGCCGAGCCGACCACTGAAATATTAACTAACTATTGATGGAGACAGAGAGACTGACAGTCGCTGCCTTCCCCCTGTATCATCTTCCTCTTTCCTCTCCTCCCCTTTTCGCTCCTTCTTTCTCCGCCTGCACTCGTTCCTCTGTCATTCTCAACCTGCCCTTCCATCTCTCTCTCTCTCTCTCTCTCTCTCTCTCCTCTCTGACTCTCTGCAGCCCAGTCTGTCTCTTTTTAATGTTTCTCTTGCATAGAAGCAGCTTTTAATCATTCCTGCATTTTTGTTCCTCTTTATTAGTTTTTCTCCCCAGAGATATGAGCGCAGGATGGAGACAGAGTGGAGAAGGAGAATATGTGTATTAATGTTTCATATTTCACTTGCGCAGGGGAAGGAGCTGATGATTATTTCATGTTGTCGACATTGTCTTATTCTCTTTTTTTTTTTTCTGTCTTTCTTTCTTTTCTTTCTTTTTTTTTTTTTTTTGGTCTCTGAGGTGTCAAGAAATTGGCCAACAACATTGTCACCCAGACAGCCATCAGAAAGATGGGTCCTGCACTGACACACACACACACACACACACACACACACACACTGTTGCTAATACAAAGGACGGGCTTAGCTGCCTGGTTTGACTTGTTGTCACTGTCAGTCACCCTTCCCGATGTCTGTCTGTCTTTCTGTCCTTGTCGCACACACATATTAAGGTTTTGTCCATTAATGTTTTTAAAGTTGTGTTAAGTAACGAGTCTCATACAGTTTTCTAAAAGTCAATTATTCAACAGTTTGAGTTCATTAGATTTAGTCAAAATTAGGTTATTACTCATTTTCTTTTAAAGTTTAACTTGATCACATTTCAATTAGAAATGTAACATTGCGATGATGAATGAGGCAGCACCAGAAAGTTTATTCCCAAATTATACATATACATTTGCATCTGTAAAAGTTGTCCTGATTTCCAGTGTTGTAATTTTACCATCGACATTTCAGTCTACAAAGTCTAGAGGAGTGGCACCTCCTCTGTTGCTCTCCCTAATGTTTTTTCTCCTCCTTGTTAAAGTGATACTTGGGGTTATTTGATGTGGGGTTGTGTGAGGTACTTATCTACAGTCAGTGTGTTACCTGCAGTAGATTCAGATCAGAGTGCTTCCAGTTTAGAGAAGCAGAGTGATGTCCTGATGTGGACAGGGTCATCCAAATAAAAAAGTGTTTTAGCAACTTTTTAAAAATGCCAGTTTGCTTTATTTTGAATATTTTCACCACTTTATCTTGTCGTCAAAAAGCCCTTTCCTTTTGAACTACATTTTTTCAACCGTTGAACTACCGTATTCCTAGCCAGCCACCAAAATACATCAGAAGAAGAAGAACTGTGTTTGAAATCATAGCACATCTTTCAGCTAGCGATGTAATGAAGCCTACATTTATAAAGTTGCAGTACCTTTTCTGCTGTTTTATTCTGATGTTAATTCTGTAAGAAGTGGCAGTTATTTGATTTATGTAGCTTAATATTGCTACATAAAATCTATGTTCACCCGCGGTGCTGCTGTAATTATTTATATGCACAGGCTGCAAAGTGCCTGACTGGACTTCACGTGGGAACGGCGTATACGCCTGCATATACACCTGGATATATACGCCTGGCAGCCTAAAGATGTTCTTTAATAGTTTTATCATATATTATTGCTATCACCATATAACATTTTTACCCCTCCACTTCTCCCCTTTAAAAATGTAAAACATTTACTCAGAGAGTATTTTAACTGACTTCCTATGTATTTTTATCTGAGTAGATTTCTAGATGAGTAATTGTACTTGTACTTGAGTAAAATTACTTCTGAGTAACGGTATTTTTACTTGGGGCTGGGGGTGGATGGGTAGGACGATGTTCTGCTGAAAAAGAACAGTTCAGAGAAGCTCATTTAAAAAAAAAAAAGGATGAGAGTGAACTAGTTCATTTTTTGGGACTGTGAACATTGTGAACTATGAATGTGAATTTATTCATTTTAATCTGTGTGAACTGAACTTTGAGTGAGCTCTTGGTAAGTGTGAACTTGCAAAACACTGCTGGAAACCTAGAGGTGTGAATGGCTACAGGCTGTCTCGCAATGCAGTGGCTCAGCATTCTCATCTGGATACAATCCGCCCCGGGGTTCTTGAATTATCAGCCTGACAATTTACTAAAAACCAGGATCTAAAAAAAAGGGTTAGAATACCATACTTTTAGAGACAGTCTTTGAAGATCACGTCTTAGGACTGTAGAGGCCCGCTGATCTCGATGGCCAAATCACTTGCCAAGTCTTTGGTCACTACCTTGTGGAGAGGTGCAAAGAGCTTGGCAAACCCTTCAACAAAAGGCCTATAATAACCGGCAAACCCAGGACCAGGGTTAGGCCAGTCGGCCACAGTAGCAGTCTACAGAAATCACATGACCCAGGTACCAGAATGCATGATGGAAGATTTTGCATTTTGCAAGCTTTGCCTTTAAACCCTCCTGCTGTGTGCGATCCAAGACCAAGTCGGGGTGACTGAGGTTCCCTATTCACTGGGGAGGAAAACAACATTATAGAGCATCAAGGAACAGCAATGTTGGTCTCTGAACATCAGCCACTGGAATGTACTAGAGGTACTGGATAGGCTAAACCATCAAATCCATGGTGGATAACCACTTGACTCCTGACATTGCGTCTAAAGACTCCTCAATTCTCGGGAGGTGAAAGGCATCCTTACAGGTTTTTACCATTCAACAGATTCTCAGGCTGCCATCTTTCTTTCTCACCAGGGCAATAGGAGAGGCATATGGGCTACAACTTGCTCTGACAACCTGATTGTCTAATAACTGAGGTTTGTAAACCCTAATACTGTCGTAGTCCGAGGGGGGAATTCACCTCTTCCTCTGCCTAACAGAATTCTCAGCTGCCCTGCAGATGTAATTGTCTTAACATTACTATGAGACATTACATTTTTTTAAATTAAATTTAGTGATTGCAGTACTCATACAATGCAGTAAAATTAAATGAAAGTTAGTGTAGCCGGCAGAACAGCAGGGACCACCCAAAAAAAACTGAGCAGTGGAAGCTTCACACTGTAATTAAAATATGTTGCTGAAATTTCAGATCGTGCAGGATTTCTTAAATACCTTGTCAAGTCAATTTTATTTTCATAGTCCAATATCACAACTTTCCACTCGGAGGGCTTTATACGACACCCTCTGTCCTTAGACCCTCGATTCAGAAAACGAAAACGTCCTTTTCCATTTTCCAAATCGAGCAGTTAAAATGTCAGTGGATTTGTAAATGGTACAGAAATTTACAGACTTAATATGCAGAAAAAATATTTACTTCTTTATTTACAGAAAAAAAAGTTTAAAATTCATTTTGAAACAAATCAACTGCACTTTAATTATCCATGGCAGAAAGCTGCTGGATCAGACTGTATGATACACACTTCAACAGAGAGCGGAATGCTGTGGGATCAGTTTGTGCGTATATGTGTGATAATTGCAATTTAAAAAGTTTCTGGATCTAATCATTTTTATTTGAGTCAACAAAAGACTTGTGACTCAGAAGCTCATCGATAAGTATTGATCCTGTTGTTCAGACATTGTGTGAGAGACGAAATGCAATGAACATTTTAATATATAAAATGTGTATGAAAACTGAAAATCGAATAGAAGGTTTTTGTTTAATTCCTTAAAAATAAAAGATATCAAACAGCTGAAAACATTTTATTTTATTTATTATGGTTTAATCACATTTTCGAACAATGTTGCAAATCATTTTGGTTTATGTTAATATTGAATTTGAAACAGTTTTGGCCTCAGTGTGATGAGGTATCTTGATTAGTGTTTCATTTTTTGGGTAAATGGAAAGCAGACATTCCCATCTGGATATTTATCCATAAACACGTTTTTCTCATTTTCTAAATTTATTTCACAGGTCATGTATTCCATCTCATTTATTGATATCGAGATATAAAATTACATATAGAATGATTGTATGATTCTATCCATATTGCCCAGTCCTGCATGGAGGGGATATTAAATAATGAATGATTCGAACATTCCTTCCACTCAGAGCTGCTCTATCAGCACATGTGCTGAGAAACTTCCTCCACATCCACGTGCACTCCCTGCTGAGTGCATATAAATCACATGCACAGTGTCACAGTGTCTGTCTCTGGCTCTACCCGGGCACTGCACACACACACACACACGCACACACACACACATTGACTCTTGGTAACATTTGAATATACTGTATAATGGACCTATAGGTTCAAATTATGAGGAATTTCTGTAGGTTCAGGAAAGCTCAGGAAATTTTCTGCATATTTTTACACAGACTGTTCTGCACCTTGAGGAGTCACACTGCTACTGTTCACACACACATGCACTGTGTGCATGTGTGTGTGTGTGTGTGTGTCCTGTTGGGCATAGCTTCCTGGTGTCCGGTCCCAACAACTCAGCAGCTCATCATCCCATCAAATCTACAAGCCTCTCCTGTATTTAAGGCCCGGTTCAGCTCTCCAGCCAGATCCTTCAGTCTTTACTTGTGTTACTGTGACTCGTCCAGCTGATCCTGTCTCTGCCTCACGAGCAACTCTCTCATCTCTCACCTCAATCAGACTGTCTGTCTTACGGGGCTAGAACAGTGACAGTACAATTTTGACAGTGAAAATAAAAAATTTGAACTGAAAAAGCGAAAACAGTGGCATTGAAATACTTGTATTGGGGAAAAAAAGTTGTACTGGCACTGAAAAAAGTGACAGAAAGTTGAAACTGAAAACCAGTGACACTGAGAAATAGTGACAGCATTAAAAAAAAAACTGTCAGTGAAAACAGACAAAAAGGAAGAAAAAATCTGAAGACTGACATTGAAAAACATTTCATAATAAAAAAAAAAAAATATCGAAATTAAATACGACTGTAAGATTGTACTTCCTCTTTCAGGAGTTCAAGTTCAAGTTTTGTCTTCAATGCCGAAACTGAATGTCACTGTCCCAGCCTCATACAGCCTCTGCTCTCCGGTCCTGGTTTGTCTCCCCCGCCTCGCTCTGTCTGCTTCACCGCCTGACAACTCCGACCTGCAAGCCCTCGCCATTTGATCCTGCCTCATCCAAAAATCCACCTCTGCCCCATCAGCTCCCGCGGCTCCCCCCATCCACCCCCCCCCCCACAAGTCTCCACACAAGCTCAGCTTTCTCCCTGCTTCAACAGATCTGACACAACTCGTCGACTTTAGTGAATTAATAAGACTAAACACCTTGTCCTGTTACCTGTGTTCTGCTTTTTGTGTCCTCAAACTAGAACTGAACAAACAGCTACACTACTAACTGACTGTCTTTCTCTTTTGCCCCAAAACACCTGGAAAACAGATCGTTCTTTCATGCAGATGTGGAATTATAACCTCTGAACTGGACAAAGCCTTGTCTTTTATATAATGGCTCTTATACATGCAATAGAAATTACTTCTTGTCTCCTTCAGTGATTTGTAAAGCAACGATGTTTTCAACACTTACAACTGCTTCTAGGAATATCTGTCTGTGTCTGTCTCTGTCTGCCATTGAACTGGAGATGATTTTCTCTGACAGTTTTATGAACGCTTTCTGAGATCTTGATCTCAGAAAGGCTACATGATTGAATAAAGGATGAATGAAAGATACACACACACACACACACACACACACACACACACACACAAAGAAGGCTGACGACCAGCATCGATGTGCTGTGGCTGTGGAGGGGAGCTCTCGGCAGTGCTGACACAGCCACCGCTGTCCTGCCATCGATTGGCCTGAGCGGAGGGAGAGGATCATGGGCGAGAGACACACAGTCGGATTGGGAGAGGGAGAGGAGGGAGCGAGGCCTCTCGTTTTAATCTACTGTAGAGTGTGTGTGGGGGGGGGGGGGGGGGGGGCAGCGTCGGCTCGTTCACTGCCTCACATCTCCGGGTGTGTTGCATTCGATCCCTCATTAATAAGACTAAAAGAAGCCTGGTGAGCGAACACTGTTTCACACACACACACACTCTGCTAAGACCTTGGCTGAACAAATGAGAGAGAGAGAGAGAGAGAGGGATACAAAGCCAAGAAAAGTGAAACTAAACCACCCCGACCTTCATTTCTTTTTTCATTTTGTCCTTTCTCACTTCACTTATTCCCTGTAAATCTCCCTCTCCTGTTTTCTCTTTTCTCCCATCTGTTTTCTACTTTCTTCCTTCAACCTTTCCTCACTCCTTTCTCTCCTTATTTGAAATAAAGTGGACCATGTCACACCGGTCCTTAAATCACTGCACTGACTTTTGTGTGTGTCAAAGAATAGATTTTAAAATCTACTTGCTCTTGTCTGTAAAGCACTAAATGGTTTTGGGCCTGAATACGTCTCGGATCAGTCCCTCAGCTTCATCTGGGACAGGTTTACTCAGTCTTCCCAGAGTCAGAACCAAGCCAGGTGAATCAGCTTTTCTAGTCTCTCTGCTCCTCACCTGTGTGACAGACTTCCTGAAACACCTGAGCTCTGCTGAAACTGTCAGCTCGTTTAAATCAGGGTTTAAAACATCACTATGTGCTGCAGCTCACCAGTGAATCACATACAGAACATCTTTTTTTTATGCATTTGCTTGTTTTTAATGTCTTTTATCACTGCAGCACTTCTTTTAAATGGTGTTCTGAGTTTCTTATCGGATTTTATGCAACTTATTTAAATATTTGTATTTATTCGAATCAGTTTTTATTGTTTGTAAATGTTATTTTAATGTCATCTTAATGTTCTCTGTAAAGCACTTTGAATTGCCTTGTGTCTGAATGGTGCTGTATAAATAAACTCACCTTACTTAATCATTTACTTCCTCTGTCTTTGTCTATGTATCTATACAAACTCTATGTATTCTTTCTCTCTGACACCTTTCCTTCCTGTCTTCCTTATTTGTCACCTTCCCATCTTCTCAGTTTCATTGGCTCATACATTTTCTATCAATTTTTTTATTAATATTTATTTTATTTTTCTACTAATATTATTATCATATTTAACTAGAGTTAGGAGAATATACGCCATGAGTCAATATTAATTTGCAAACCATTAGAGATTTTTCCATACATTCTCTAGGTAATGTTACTGATCAATGAGCGTGGCTGCTTCATGGTCAAACTTTGAAGAACTATATATATTTGCTGATTTACTTTGATATATATCAATATTGCAGTATAATAAAATTTTTGATTAATTATTATATTCATGTCACCCACTCCTAGATTCAAAATTCCATATAGTCTAAAGGTAGATGTCCATGTGTAGTTTTATTATAAAGCAGGTCTAGGTTCTGTATTAATACTGTGAAAGTATCAAAGCCTCAGTCCACAGAGAAATGCACACAGCCTGTATTCACAAACTGAGCCTTAAAACCAGCCGTCAGGACAAAGACACACACACACGTCACAAAAAAACAGTCGCCGCCCTCAGCCTTGACCCAAGCCCCGCCCACCTGGACCCACCATCCAACCTTGCAGGATTTGGTTTCTCTGAGTGTTTACCTGAAACCTGCCATATCTTTATTGGATCACTCAGAAAAAGATACAGCACAAATATATCTTCTTATGGATCAATACACAAGAAGCGTAAAATATGGAGCAACAAACATATAGTGACATGCAAAGAACTCCCCACAGAGGCCGATGTTAATGGCTGAGGAACACCAATAAATCAACTTAAGTTCAGAAACGAATACATTCCTCATATAATAAGAATAATTTATATTTAAAAATAAAATGGAATATTCTGCATGTTAGTTCCCCACCAGAGAGATGACAGCTGTATGTGGCCCGAGTTCCTGGCCTACGTGATCAGCTCCTCTGAGCATTAGAGAGTCAAATCACAGTCCTCCTGTTATTTTGGTGATGTGTTATTCAGGCTTGGTTAGAGACTACACAGTGTCCTGATTACTGAAAAAGGAAGGAGGGAACCAGAATCCAGTCTTTAATACCTAATAAACCGTGGTGAAAATTACATCTAGGACAATCTACATTTACATATACACAGGTACAGAGTGTGCTATGAAATATCAATGCGTCGCTGGTAGCCCCTCTGAGGGTGATTATTTAATGCAGGCCTCCTATCGACATATGCTAATAAATAGACGACACCCCCATGTCAGTAGTGGTCTATTCAAAGTGCTCGCTGAATTAAAAATTGATATTGCACATAGCCCTCACATATATAGCATCGTGTATCCAGCACCTTGATAGCGGTATTTCATGGTAACCCACAAAGCCCAGGGGACGAGCTCGGCTATGTGTTGTCATAACCATGTGTGGTTCTTGTCATCATCACAGTATGAGATGCTTATTGATGAATGCAGGTACAATCAGACTGACCTGGTGGTGTTTAAAAAGGACCTATAGTATGTATGGAAGCTTATGAAGGACAAAAGATGAGCACTAAAGAAATTCAAGCTCTAGTCCACTCTGCTTTTTTGGTGGTTTGTTTTTTATTAACTTTAAAGCTCCATATTTTCTTCTTCTCCTGTGTTTTATTTGAAGTGTTTATCCAAAAGAAGATATATATGTGGTTTTAGCAACCACAAAAACCTATAGTATTACATCTCCTCTCTCAGGCTTCTCTCTGGAGCTCTAGTAGCAACAGGTCGGTGAGCCAATCAGAAGAGAGGAGGCTCTGAGCCTCTCCTCTGATTGATCTAATAAAAATATGGCAGATTTCAGGTAAACACTCAGAGAAACCAAATTGTGTATGCTTGGATGGTGGATCCAGGTGGGCGTGGCTTAGGGCAAGGCTGAGAGCTGTGACTGCTTTGTTGTGACATCACAAAGTAACTGGAAGTCCTGACAGCTGCTTTTAAGGCTCAGTTTCTGAATACAGGTTGTGTGCATTTCTCTGTGGACTGAGGCTTTGATACTTTCACAGTATTAATACAGAACCTAGAGCTGCTTTATAATCAAACAACACATGGACAAATAAGCTTTATACTACATGGACCTTTAAACCCTCATAAAGCAGCAGCTTTACGTGGTCCAGTCAGTACCAGCTTCTGCAGTGCATTAAATATTTTTCATTTAGTGCAACTGTTCACCCACAGAAATTTGTTATAAACACAATTCAAGATACAAATGTGTCAGAATGTGTCAAAATGATACAGAAGACATGTAAAGTATTTTATGAATGTTTCAATCAGCATGAACACAATATCCAGTGAAGCTACCTGAGGGAGAACAAATGGGATATTTAAGGGATCAAGAAATGTCTAATACATCTGCACACCTAGCGAGAGAAAGACCGGCATAAGCTTCAATGCGAATCCTTCAAAATAAAAACACAACCCCCCCCCCCCCAACGGTTTTCATTCTGTAGAGGATAAAGAAACCGAATGAAGAATTTACAGGGAACAGGATGTAAGAAGCTTAACTATGCTATGAGGCCTAATGTGTCTCATTAGTCTTATTGGTTTGAAACCTTATACACAGGGACAGAGTGGGAATTAAAATCAGGCCGAGACTTTTGACTTGGCCTTGCCTGGACCACCGAAACCCATCTGGAGACGCGCCAGCAGACTCAGCTGGAGGCTGGAGCCATCGCTGCCCAGGCCTCTCGACTGTGGATCTCACCGCCTGGAGATTTCAGACCTAAACTCAGTGTTCTCCTTTAAATCTCTTCTCAAAACTCAAATATATTGTATGGCTTTTTCTTAACTGATGGTATTTATTGTAATCTTTTTTTGTATCACTTATTTTTATTGATTTTTGAACATTGTACATCACTATTCCAGGGTGATTAGGATGGTCATCAAGTCTAGTCAAGTCATCCTTTTCTCCCTCCCTCCCAACCCCTAATGTGTTCACAGGCGTCCTTACATTCCTGTTTATTGCGGTCTTTTAATTATTTTATCTTTTCTATATCTTAACTTCTCGGTTCCTTTGTTTTTATTGTAAATGTTCTTGTTTGATTGTATTATCATTGTAAAACACTTGCTAAGGTGCTGTATAAATAAACTTTATTGGTATTTCCTTTATGATGTAGCTGCTTGCTGCTGTTCACTTTGCACTGTATTAAATTGTATTTCTATTTTTAACTTTACTTTCTAACTGCAAGTTATGCAACTCAGAAAAACAGAGAGAGAGCTACACGACATTATCCTGCTGAATAACCTCAGACCGGATTTCGGTTGTTGAACCGGACTCACCGGGAGCTGCGGGCCTGACCCCACCCTGCCGCTCGGCCCCTCCTTTCTGGTGCCGCTGCCTGATGCACAGCTGTTTGAAACATTTGGATTTTTATGAATTCTAACTTATTTTCTCTCTCGATTTTCAGCCACACCTTTAAGTTTTTTGTTGAACTGGCTGCTGGAGTGTTTAAACACAGACAAAGACATCAACATGTAAAGAGTAAAACAAAAACCAAACCAGGAGACAGAAGCACACAGAACCACAGTGGGCGACAGCTCCCTCTCTCTTTCACTCTCTCTCTCCCTCTGTCTTTCTTTGTCTCTTTCTGATGTCTATTTTTCTTTTTTCCACACTGATCCACCTTCCCAATTTATGTAGTGATCCGCAGGGAAAAGTCCTGGTTCTCCTGATGGCCACTGTAATCATTGATTACACATAAAAAAGGACATCTTGCTAACTGCCATTCAATCACCCATGTAACTGTTACTTACCTACTGTACTCGTAAGTACTTTTCTACACTCAAGTGCTGAACAATGATGCTACTTCTCCCAAATGTTCAGTACTGAAAATAACACTCTGAACGAGGCTGTAGGAAAAATGAGTGAGGTGATGAATGAGCGGCTGTGGTTGTGTTTTGTGTTCGGTGAGTAGAGAAATGTTCTCTCATACAGAGCAGATTAGAACAACTTTAATATTACAACATTAGGTGTAGTCTTGCTAATGGTCAGTGTAGAAGATTGAACCTATTTTAGTTTCCTGCATTTTCAGCTGACAGCCGTATTTCTAACAGCACCGAGGCGCTGCTTTAGGCTGGGTCGGTAATTAATGATATAAATAACATCCGTGTGATCTCAGGGCCGAGCTGCGTGAGACTCACTCCAAGAAAATCACAGTCAAGTCTGCCATCATGTGGTGTGTGGGGGACATCAACACTGACCACTCTCTTGATTAAAGACATGTTAGATCACAGGCCTTGAAAGGAAATTTTATTTAAAAAAAAATGATCATGAAATATATTACAGTCAAGTTCAAAGATTTCTCCTTTTTTCTTCCTTTTTATTTACATATTGAACAAAAACATGTCTTAAATGACCAGAAGACAAAGCAATTAACACGGATCAATCTTAACACACACTAAACAAACCAACTAACCAACACAAACACATAACATTACATCAGTCAGGCTCGACGACCTGAATAAGATATTAAAGGGTAAAATAAATAAATAAGAAATCACAACAAAGGCAAAATAATTCAGATCCTGCATTACATGATTTTCGACTTTTAAAGCCCTCACAGCCTGTGGGATACGTTTGAGACGCTACAGCAGAGAACATTTTTATGGGCTCTGGCATTAAAAATAACCTGCAACCAAATCTGCATTAAATTGTACATATTCATAGATCTCATCTTACATCAAGATCCAAACGTAAGTTCCTGTGAAATTGGTGAAAAAGTGGAAAATGTCCTATCTCACAATGTTAAGGCAAATTCCTGGACCCGCCCCTTTAACTGGATGGGCACCAGAATTTAACGGATTCGTTCCTGGCCCCATGTCCAATCCCTCCACCAAATTTGGTGCAAATCGGTTCAGTACTTTTTGTGTAATCCTGCTGACTAACAGATAAACCACCAGACATGGATGAAATAGTCACACAGTAACAGATGCTTGATGAGAGAAATGAGATGCAAACAGCAAAGCCTCTATATGGAAATTCACCACAGGAAAGTCAGGAGCCTGTAATGCTTTTACAGTTTCTCTGTCAGGTAAGGTTTACTGTATTCAGTAGTTTCTTATTATTAAATGCACATTTCTATCTTCCATAATCTCATGTTATGTATCTTTAGGTAAGTTTGTGTTACTGAAGTTACTGATCAACAGGTGTGCATTATGTAACTTTCAGTTTGAAATACAATGTTGAACCTGTTTGATAGCGCTGGTCACAAAGGCAAGGTAGATCCCAGCTGATTCAGTGAGGTCATTCAAACAGCTTTTACATTTCAGCACACCACCTCTGTGTGATTGACATCTTTATGCCCTGAATCTGCTCACCGCATAATTCATCCTAATAAAGGCCTGAATGCTGTTGCGTAAGCTCCATGCTATCTTGAGGACGCAGAATGCCACTTTGTTGTTTTATTATAGTGAATAAGCTGCCGCAGCTTCGGAGCCGCTGCGGAGCTGAGAACTTTTTCTACCTAAAGGTAAAAAGCATTATACTAATCCACCACACAAAATCATTTTAGTATCAAAACTCACCCCATGGCTGTTAGATTCCATTTACGTCTTTCAGCGACGACAGCCGCGGTCAAGTGGGGTCAAGTCCAGTCAGTTGGGATGTTTTTCACTGCAGTTTACATGGTGGAAAAAATAATCTATAGGAAATGCTCGAACCTCTCATGTTGCATAATGCAGTTACTCACTATGTTCTAAGTTCAGGAGGTAGAGCTGGTCTAAAATAAATCTGAGGGATTGCAGGCTTATTAATAATTATATATTTTACATTTAACACAGCAACATTACATATTATATACATATACATATACCTTACATAACAAACTATGTTTTTTGGTTGAAGATTGGTGAGACATGAAGTCATTAATGAGACTGCTGTATGGGGAGTGGGGGCTACAGGCAGCCTTATGTCGACTGCTTGGGAAGACTTGCTGAATGTGTGTTAATACAGCGAAACTTACTGTGCCGCGTAACTTACTTTATCCTCTTTTTCTTGCCACTAATTACATGCTGTCCTAGTCTCCACTTCTGACTGGAACCCAGCTTTCATGGTTGTAGAG
The DNA here is from genome assembly GCF_021018895.1 of Seriola aureovittata. NCBI lineage: Eukaryota > Metazoa > Chordata > Actinopteri > Carangiformes > Carangidae > Seriola > Seriola aureovittata. The sequence goes on along the minus strand of NC_079384.1, from coordinate 20,496,890 downwards.
AAGGCCAGGGAGAGAGCTCAGAACCCCCAGAAAGGAGCCGCTGGAGGTCAGAGCTGGGTTTACTCTGTGGACAGATGAGGGAGTCAAACAATCAAACAAAGAGAACTGACAGTGGTCCTCCGTCAGTGACCAGGCCGGGTAACCTTCCCCCTCGGCAGCCGGAGTTTACCTCGTAGGCCCGGGGAAGAGCCCACAGATGGTGACCAAGGCCCTCTTAGAGTCCTGTGACACAGCTCCATGCAAAACAAGGCCAGATTTGGGCCCAGATAGCAACTCCCGCTCACTGTGTATGACATGCAGGTACGTCTCCTTCTGGTTCCATGTATGCATGTTCAGGCTAGTAAGTATCTGATAACAGGCAAATTGGTTGATGGTTGAAATGGGTTTTTGGGAAGTGTATGAAGTCAGCTGGCCAGAACCATCATAGAAACCTCCAAACCAGCAGAAGGAGCTGTATCTGTGTGGGAATGAACTGTGACAGATGGTCTTTGTAGAAGAAAGCGAAACCTGTCCAGCTGGTGAGGACGAGCTGTTGAGGATGATTGTGATGATTGTGTGTGTGTGTTGAGTAATCGGATACTGATTCATCATTCATCATGGCCACGTGAAAGACCAAAACACGGCAGCCGCGGCTCCATCGAATGGACCGGAGAGTCTAGAGGCAGATGTATGCAGATGTTTGCATTTCAGATTCAAAAGAAGAGCTGGACAGAAGCAAATCCATGTGCAAGAAGAATCTGACGGAAGAAGAAGCCGTGTTGGTAAATGCTGTAGCCGTCAGCTACATCAGCAGCACACATGAGTTACCTATTATTTCTTAAGATGCGTTTCTAAACTGTTGGTCATGTTAATTAAAAAGTGCATTGGGGTCGATTCTTAAAGTAAACATTAATATTTTTTATAATGCACCAGGTTAGGGTTATGGAATCGAATCAGAAATCACAGCAAATCAGTAGCACGTGAATCGGAATTGAATGGATTCAGGCGAGGGCGTAGGTTTAGGCTCAACATTGGTAGGGACACAACAATCCCTCCAAAGGCAAGAAGACTTCATTCTGTCAACAGAATAGTTTATTAACATATGATCTGCATTAACCTTTATTTACATTTAAATAAAAATTACACACGGTAACAGATTAAGGATTAAAAGAAAGTAAACTTTAGGAAAAGAGAGAAAAAAGAAACAATATTATTGCATTTTTGCATCCAACAACAACAATTTTATATTCATTAGATCTACTCTTTAGATTATAGAGACTCTGGGAGCTCTTTTTTGGATTCCGCCCTTTCAGCCAATCAAATGCTAGCATGCCTAAATCGGTCTTCTTGGAGAAGTGACCTTTGTAGCCCAGTGTCCTTCTGCTGCACAGGTGGAGCTTTTTTAGCATTTTGTCCAAGGTGCTAATTCTGCAACCTCCATGACGTAGTAGATGTCTGATGTCTGGTCCTGCTCATCAGTATTCCCACTATACGCTGATCAGTATTCCCAGTACTGGGTTGATATTATACTGGGAGGGCATGCTGCCTTGATTGTCCTTTCAAACATCGATATCATTTTTAGAAGCTTAGTGATAGAGGTCTCGGGTATGGAGCTATGTAACTGGACTAAGAGACAGTGACATAGTGCGTGTTATGACAAAGGCGGGAAAACAAAATCACAAATATTGCTTCTTAATAAAACTGCTTGTGTGGTAGTGAGACAGCTTTCTAAATCTCTTCTGCACATCAGAGAGCACTAAACTTTAATGTACAGGTACCAACATGGTATTAATGTGTGTTTAAGCAGTTATACATATAACGATGTGAACGGCTGTGAGGACCAAATATAACGCCTGGCATCAATTATGATCATTATTACTTTGATTATGATGGAGAGTCAGACACCTGATCTCATGCGCATCAGGCTACCAACGTCATCTGATCTTATTCACATTTAATTTAAGGTTATTTGGTGTAATTCAGGGCGGGGTGAGGATACAGAGAGCTGAAGCAAATTCAATTTATGTAAATCCATTTATTTAGAAACTCTTTATTCTAAATCCTGGAATGGCTGTATTTTCACCTCTTTCTGATGTTTATCTTATGTCTTTGAGATCTTGGGGGGAGGGTATGGCCTGTTTCTCAATGTCAAGGCAAAGTATAGTCTCCCCTCTCCCCGTCCCAGTAATTTCACACCATCCTGAAGTTGTTAATCTTCATTTTAGAGCTGATTTAATTCATTCATTTGAAGCTCAGTATCCTTAAAGATCGTGAACATGTCCTTTGAGTTCACAATAAGCAATTCCAGCCAAAACCAAGGTAGAAAGAAGCAAAGTCAGGCTCTCCATGTTTGTGCCATATGCCTGTAGGTATACTCATCGTCAAAGAGGAAGTAGTTATAGTAGAGAATTAACTTCCTGGTTTGAGGGTAATTTATTACCCTTATCTCAGAGGGAAAAGTCCAAGGTTTTCAGTCCACCTTGAGACACTTGAGACACGTGAGACACTGAATCAAAGGTTATCAACATAAGGAACATCAGGAGGGGGATGAAGTTGTTCAACAGTCTTTATTATGTCACCAGAACCTTTAATGAAAAAGATGATTCTATCTAGTATTGGTGTAAGAAAAACAAATTCAACAAACTGGTGAATGTACATCTGTTTGAACAGCTCTTCCTCAGGGATTTGCTGGACACAATCGATTTTTGGTAATATATTAAAAAGAGGACATTCTTTTTGAGTTATCTCCGTTCCCCTGGAGTCTTTTAAGAAATATTATTAGGAGCACCTTTTAGTGTTTCTTGTCAACTTTTCATCTCATAATTGTTTAGAGCCTGATGTGTTCTGTGTTCTAAAACAACCTCCTTTTATCAGCAGGACTAATTGTCTCATTTCCATCATCTGTAGTTCCTGTAATGCCTGACTTTGTTCTCTCGGAAGGTTATTATTCTGGTTCATGTTCAGCAAACACACTATCACTATGTTTTTATAGACACATTAAGAGGGAAAAAAAAAAAACTTCCTGCGCCTCACTCATCCCTCCCTGAGCAGCAGCTTCAGTATTATACCATTTATCCTTATCTTGGGCGCCCTCTTAACAGAATGAGAGTTGTACATCCTCAGAGTTGCACCCACTGAGAGTCTGAAACGCAGTGATCTCAGAGGACAGGAACAGGACAGGAATACGGCTGCTGGGTAAGTTTGGTGGCGAGTGTCGGCAGCTGTTTGACTTCCTGGCAGGTACAGGTACAGTATATCCAGCTGCAGCCAACAGCGCGCACGTGAAGCACGAATCGTGAGTGTGGTTTAAAGGTTTTGCGGTTAGGGTTAAAAAAAAAAAAAAAAAGTCTCAAACATGACCATTCAACTGAGGCAACACATCAACAATAACTGAGCCGTGGGACTGAACCGTTTCTGGTATGACAGCCACATCAAACCACAGCGGGCCACGCAGCCTGTCCCACTGCGCAGACAGCAGCAGCACATGCAGTGGAGCCTGGGCCTGCACACAGAGGAAAGAGAACCTCCATTCACTTAAGGATAAACAGACACACAGACACCAGAACTTAGAGCCCTTTAAGTACAGATGTTCCATTAACTTTACATTCAAACAGTCACACAGAGAACACCAAAAATAAACAGTTTAAGTAGATACTCAGTATCCAAGCGAAGCACCTGCACACAGAGGAGACAGAGAGGGAATGAGAACCTGCAGTGTTTGCTGCATGTGGTAAACAGGAGAGGAGACACTCAGACACCCCCACCCACACACCCAACCACACATACACACACACACACACACACACACACCACTTCACCCCACAAACACACACACACAAAACCACTCCTGATCAGTGTGAAGGTGTCGATACAGTTCTACCCTGTTACAACTGGTTAGCTGCAATATTTCCAAACATCCACTAGATGTCATCATTAGCTTGGTCTCATCATCGACATGACTCAGAAGACTGTCATAGCCCAGTATCAGCTCTTTGTTATCAATGCACTCCCTCTATCTTCATCCATGAAAGCACTTATTATCCTGCACATGCTCTACATACACACTCTGTACTTATACTGTAAGTATATAGTATTTCATTCTGCTCTTACCCATGTAGCTTAAGTGATACAATACATTGTTCCACGGTTCATTGATACATTTGTTATTGAGAATGGTTATTTACTAAGAATCTTAGTCTTTGCATTCAAGTGGAAGAACTTAAGATGATGTTAGGAAAAATTACAAATATGAATGGTAAAGAGTAATTAATATAATTAATATGAAATGTGAATTATTTTTTCATTCATGACCTAGGTGTTTTGGGACGTCACCAGGTATCCTATAGTAACAGTGTGCGGTTTGTCTCCACTAACTGATGCTTGACTCAACTCGTCAGTTATAGCTGTAGATGAGGTCGTAGCTGTGAAAGAAGCTCAAGGCTGATTCGTTTGAGTTTGTTTCTCTGTTAACTCTCAGATAACTGAGCTTGGAGGCCTCTGCTCTGCCTTGAACAGGATCAGAATCCACATCAGTTTGGCAAGTAAGATTTTAAGCCGTTTCATGAGGTGTACGCCATCTGTTCTGTAGTAGGACACGTACATGTTGGGATATTGTTCTGATGCAGCAATAGAGACCAGTAACCCTCTAATGATTGGATTAAACCTCCTCGGCTCTGGCAGCTCCCCAGACAGCTGAGAGTACGCTTTGTCTTAAAGTGTGGGACGCCTTATGTTCACTCTTGCAATGCAAAGTGCAAAGTCTCCACAATAAGACAAACAAAACACCAAAATACTATATAAACTGTAAGTTATGCTAGGTAGCTGAAAACACTTAACTTCAGTTACAGGAGGTAAATACCACAACTGGGTGGAGTCTGTTTCAGCGTATATGGACAGAAAGGGAACGCCATGAAGAAGTCACACTCCACACCAAATGTATGGTCTGTATGTTTTAGACAGTGGGAGAAAACTATCTCTTACATCTGTTGTCAGTAAATAACTATATAATAGTCAATAGAGTACAGATTCAAATGATTATGATTGCACATTATTCAGAATTACTTTACTTAATTCCATTGCCTTACATGGCTTATTGTTGTATTTGTTTACACTGCTTAGTTTGCTATTTGTGTAAAATTGTATTTTTCTGTGCATCATAATCTAAATGATGGCCATTAGAGACTTTATTCCTTGTGTTAACTCATGAACACTACAAGCTTGTGTTTAACTGTGAAGTGGTTATCCTACGAGAAGTGAATGCAGCCTGCAGAGTCCATGCAGAGCATTGGTCTTCACGTGTGAGCCAGTTACCCAATCTGTACAACAACAGGTCTGCCATGTGAGCGGCCTCTGCTCTATGCTGACTGGCCCACAGGCAGCCAATGAGAAAAAATCTCTGCGGCCGGCCCATGTGCAGCCAATCGGAAAAATCTCAACTCAGATCAGTGGGCGTGGCTACAGAGCTGGAGCTGAACTAACTTGGATATGTGTAGGATGTCGTCCATCTGTCTGTCTGTCTATCTACTGCTTCCACTCTGACTTTAAGGTGGACAGAATTCAAGCAAATGACAAGGCGTTGGCACTTTCTACCTGATGGATGTAAAAACAAGAGCCACTTAAGCTGCCTAATATCACACCTCCCTAACCATGTACCACACTAACTGAATCATTTAGAGTCTATCATAAGTCATTTGCCACTCATTTTATTGTATGAAAATATATATTATGTAAATGAGTTTGGAGAATATTAAATGCAAAAATTCGCAGCTATACTCTCAGTTCATTGGCTGACTGTCTGATGATAAGGACATGACTCCAACTGGTCCTTTACTTCTTTGTAAGTATTTCCATACGATTTGCCTACCTTGTGTGTGCAAAGAGGAAACTTACAGTGGAGCATGGCCTACTTCACTACACGGAACCAAGGTGGATTGAAGAACTGGGTGCTAAAAGAATACAATATTATAATCTTATTTGCTTATTTTGAGGTGTGTCGACTCATTGAAACTTGAAATGGGTTCAGATCAAAATACATTCATAGGAATGGGGCTCTGATGTTTTTGCCAATCACAATACCATATTAAAAACAGACTACAGTTTGTTGTTCCATTGTCCATTTACAAAACAACAAAAATTTGTGGCTGTGTGTCTTTAATTTGGTTTGCAACTATCTTGTGCTTCACACAACACTTTGTTCAGTTCATCCTGTTTTCATTCACAATATGTGCAAAACCACACACACTAGTTGTGTACATTAATCTGAGAGCAAGCCATGATCCAAACATCTGCATACATGCTATGAGCCTCCACTGTAGTTTCATTCTTGTTTGGTTGAATCAGCCCTCCATGACACAGCAATCAACAGATCAATCACTCATGTAAGACTGAGTGTTTTTCTCACACAGTTTATGTACATGTTGCCATATTGTGCATTATACAGTTTAAATAAACAGTGAATAATAAAGAGTTATTCATATGTTAATTTGTGTTTCTTAATGTTTTAATCTTTCCAGTTGACTAGATTTACATATTATTATAACCAGATGATTAAAGAATCAGTCACAGAGTCAGTTAGGAATCACTTTTTAAACAGATTTACTGGTATTTTAATGCTAATGCTAATGCTAACACCCTCAATGAGTAAAACACAACATAAAAGTCACCAAGAAGACAAAAGCTGGAACCAGTGTTATATAGTGGCCTAATTTGCAAGCTTTAAATCATGTTATGTATATAGTCATGAAACAAAAGGGTTAAATTGTGCTGAATGGATTATTTGAGTTTTCCATGTGCATGTAACTGTACATAAATAACGTAGCAAGATTTTTTTTAATTACAGAGTTTTCTCTTCCCATTTTTCTGTTGCTAGGGGAAGTGACGTCAGCAGCAAACGGCAGCGCTCACGGTGGAGGAGAGAATCTGACACTAGAGTGAAGCTGCGCGCAGATAAGGGGCGAAGTCTCTCAGCAAAATCCGTCTCCATCCTTATGTTTTGGTCTACAATGACCCCCCAGATACGGAGAGCATAAACTACGCGTTTCACACTACCGGATGATATCGATATTATAGCTCTTCGTTCCTCAGAAAGATAAAAAAGGGATGGTGAAATTTGGATTGTTACCGAAGGAACTGGGATACTGGGGGGGAAGGGGATTGTGAATTAAGGGGGGTATAAACCGGTCAGAGAAGGTGGAGTATTTGCCGAGGTAACGTAAACAAAAGGTTAATAGCTGAACATTGAGGATAAGGCAACGGTAGTTACCAGGTTACAAACGAAGCAACAGACGTAAGGTTAGCTAACAGCGAAATGGAGCTAAGAGTGGGGAACCGATACAGACTGGGCAGAAAAATCGGAAGTGGATCTTTCGGGGACATCTATTTAGGTGAGTAAAATTTATCTTCATCATGCTTTACTAACCTAAATAAACAACATTTAATGATATTTCCCAGTCCAAATTGTATTATATTCACGTCATTCTCCTATTCATGTCATTTTACGTCACAGCTAAGCTAGCTGAGTTTTCCTTACCTCTGTCCTGCTAAAACTACTATAAGCTGTCAGCTGAAATGCTAAAGCAGGAGTAGAAGCATTGCAAGCACTGTAAAATGCAGTTAAGACTGGACAGCTAGCATTTAAATGACATTATGTTACATAAATTCAGTGAAAACAAAGTGCTGCTGGATTAAATAATTTTTAATAACACCCCCCCCCCCCGACTGTCAATTTCAGATGGTATTAAAGGTCACAGACTGAAAACTGAAACCTGTACCAATTTGCTTACAGTTAAGAAGGCTACTTCAGTGGGATATACCTGTTATGTCATTCTGACGTGGGCTCAAGTTACAACAGCTACATAGTCATCCGCTTATAGTAATTATGACAATCTGCTGCTTTGTCTGACAGTGATAACGATATCTGAAATATCTAAATTACAGCCTTAACGTTATGTTACTCTCCAGCCTGAGATAAAGTCAATTTTACAAACTCAGGTTACAGTCCTGAATCCTACACATCCCAGTTCAGAGGTATTAAGTTTATAATCTCATACTGGGATGTTCTGGCTATTGGTCTTTATTGTGTTGTTTTCATCTTGTTCCAATTCTTGGTTTTTGTAGATTTGTCACTTTTTGCACATTGTAAGATATAGTCCACCCTGCCATTTTCAGAATGATACTGGCAGATTGTCTTTGATACAGCATATATGTAGGTGAATATACAGCAACATGTAAGGCCCATGTGCTACTTAAAGAATTAATACAATTTGATGGTTGTCATTTTAGCCCAGATATGGCATGATTGTACATACTGCCACCCAACCTACCACCCATTTTTGTTTTCCAAGGTTGCTTCTTTTAGTTTCCATTACCCTATTTTATGTATGAGAAGGGTTTACTGTTGCGTAGTTATGTGAATGTGTTTGTTTTGATAAAGAGACTAGGCACACTTGTTTTTCCAGTTGATGAAGACATCAGTTGACTTTAGGGCAAAACAGCTTTTGATATAGAGGCTTACGAAACTTCTCAGGAAGTAGTTGTTTACAAGGGTTGGTTTAATGTTGCCATGGCATGATGTTGGCGGGGTTGACTCTCGAGTTCCTGGTCACAGAGCCTGTAATATGGCGACAATAATATGGTGATGTTGACGTGATCTTTCTGTTCTTTACCAAAGCCTGAATTTGCACAGGATTAATGCAATTACTGTATTATAAGTGAGCCAAGAATTTGGGGTCTATCCTGCAAGTCTAGCGGGTTTGGCGAAGCAAAATGCACCCAGCAGTTACTGGTACACAGCTACAATATGTTTGCAGAACAGTGACATCTGTAATAAGTCAGACCTGTCATTAAACCAAAGTGACAGGACATTTTTAATTACAAGCTATTAGCTTTTCACTGTATCTGTATTGATGAGTCTTAGACACCTATTGTAACTGCAGTTTCCCTACAGAAATGCTTTAGAGCTTGGACCCACACTGTGTCACCCACCACCACAAGTAAATTCTCAACCTGAGGAAGAGCTTATGTTTGTGTTGATGCTCTGGGTTGCCATTGGCGATAGCTAGTTTGGGTCTCTTTAGGCTTTGAGTGGTATCACCTTTTCTCTGTGACCAGCAGGATGTTTATCTGGACTGGACTGTGGCTCCAGGTGTTAATCTTTCTTTTTATGGCTGGTTTGTTGTTGTAAACTTTTGACAGGCTATATAATCAATGATAAATGAATAATGGTTCCTGTATAACCTCAAGATGATCTCAGTGTGGTGCTCTGTAGGCAGGTCGCCATTCCAAAATGTATATCTACTTTGGAAATCGAGTTATTACAACGTGCACAAAAGTTATTTTAGTAATGTAAATGATAGTTGGCTTTATGAGCCACATTAAGTTGCAACAGTACCATAAACTGTGACGAGAATAATTACAGTCTATGCAGATCCACCACAGAACAAGATACTAATTTGTGTGCCATCCCAAATTGAGCACTGGCCTCAGCCTGGCCATCCCTAAGAAAATTGCCTGGCCCCACCACAGCACCTGACTCATGGAGGAATTTCCATTGACTGAAATAACTTGTTAAATGCATGGATAGTGAAGATGAAATGGTTGACAGTCACTTTTTGCGGTGTGTGAGACTGAAAAGAGGTTTTGGAAATTCAAAAAAGTCAACTAACAGAGCAGACATGGTCAGCATACATGAGGGGACTTTCAGTTGTGATTGAACAAGGTGGAATGGGCTCAGTATTTTTGTAATGTGGTTTGTCAAGCCTGTGGCCACTATATCAATTGATTTCCATCCAGAAAAACTATAAAATAGCAAAATGAAGCATTTGTCTCTTTTACCTTCATGAACAACTAAAACTATTAATCATTCACTAATTGTATTGATAGAAGCTGCTTGAACATTCAGCGCTAACCTTCGGCACCTGGCAGATTTGGCTGGCTTGCTGGCTGGCTGGCTGGCTGGGTTGCTCAGAATTTGCAAAACCTTAAAATCAGAAGGTTAAACTTCACAGACCTAGAGGAACAAATCTAAAGGACAGAATCTAGGTTTGTCAGTTCTGTAGACTTACAAAGTGGTAGGATTCCAAAAGCGCTTTTCCCATCCTGTATTCCCATTTCAGATTTTTCCTTTAACAATATCATAAATGTTATTTTACGTTGAAGAAAGGGACTTAACAAACATATAGAGGCATGTTAAAGCACCCATATCTTTGTGTCTGTTAAACGCAACATGTGATGGAGAGTGAAGTTGGAGTCAGCCATGATTCCCTCACCTTGTACTTGAAACTAATGCAACTGGTTTTATGTAACCAAACCCACATGTGACTCATCAAACATGTTTGCACATGGTGGTTTTAAAAGAGCGCTTCACCAATTTAGCGTTGCGCTGTGGGGCTCCTGGTGGACTGTGTCAACGCAGCTGAACCAGAGATACTGTTTTGTTTTTTTATTATTATTATTATCACAGGCATTATTTTTCCTTGTCAAAACCTTTTGCCTACGTTATCCACAGTACAACTCAACCATTGACAGCTGACTTAGAGATTTGAATGTTATGCTAGTGGCTAAAATAGCCTCAAGCCTCTAGTCTAAAGCATGGGTGGGGAGTCAGCTAAAGAGGTCTGGTAACTTCTTCATTTTCATTCTACATCCGCAGACTTTTTATCACACCGTTTATTAAATTTCAGAGAGCTCCTTCGGACCTACAAAAGGCTTTGTACTTTGCAACTTTTTTTTTATTATATGGCATAGTACTCCCCAAGGGTTTTAAATAGACTTAAATGTGTAAGAGAGGGACCACCAGAAATAACCACTTGATTATAGCTTGTGTGCTCTGCATCACAGGCTGACTTTGTTTTCGTCTGGGCAGGTAGCTGGTGTATTGGGCTGAGAAAGTCAATCTGTGTGAACATGTTTTTGTTTCCATTAGATGTTTTCTAAAGGTTGACAGCTCTCTTTTCTTTTCCCTCCTTTCTCTCTCCCTCTCACCTCGACCAGGTTTTGCAATGTGTCTCTACTCCTTGTATCCATTGTTTCAAATTAAAGGGTCTTCTACAGAGTTGTGTAATTATGACTTCATGACATTGTAGTGGCGCCAATATTGCATTAAGCAGAAACAAAGATCTGTTATGGTAAAGGTCCATTATAGTTGTAATCAAACATGACACCTACAGAGATAGCAGAAGTAATGTCTTCAGTCTAAAAAATGAAACAAAACATTATCAATATTTCACAGCGACGATACAGAAAGAAGTAAAAGCAGTCGATTGCTATATTTGAGAAGCTGGAACCAGTAAATGTTAACTATTTTTGCTGGATAAATAACTCAAATGATCAATCAGTTATCATAGTTGTCAGATAATTTTCTGAGAAATGATGAATATGCAAATAATCTCAGCACTAGTGTACATCTCAGTTGCCAGATTAGAGGGTACACCTCGCTAAAACTACTACAATCTAATCCACAAATTTTTTTCCCAATTTTGTATCAGCCCAGTCCCAGTAGTAGCAGTCACACATTTACCTTTTCATGTGTATCCTAAAGCTGGGTTCTACTGATTTGAAACCACACACTTAAGGTTCGCCTCAAAAGCCAGGATGTTACACAGCATGTTGAGGTTCTGAAATACGCATGGATGTACGGCGTGTGACGTATAACATATGTGTCCAAGCATACCAGTGTTAAGTTCAAAACAACAGTGGTGGGTAAAATGAGTGTGGAGGTGCTGTTACTGATCAAAAGCTGCTGTGCATCATATACAGTTTTGGTTCCTGTTTGCTGCTGACTTTTTCTTCAGACATTTTTTAAATTCCCTGGTGGCGGGTCACATACTTCCCGTCCGTTCCGTGCACCATGGCAGCCGTGACTAGGGAAATTCATGTCGGGAAATACTTTGGTAAAAAAAGACGACAATAACGTGCAGTTCAAGATATTTGGCGTTAAACTTGCATATCATGTTCTCCGACAGCCAAAGAGTAGGCTTGGTCGGGAGGTCTGTGTCCGACTGGAAACGCAAGCTTAACATTCTGCTTGTGTTTCCAGTTGGACACAGACCTCTCGTATTTCTTTTTTTTACGGTAAAAAAAAATATATACATATATATAATTTTCGAGTAACTGAATACTCGATCATAAGGTAATGAGAGTACTCGAATATTGAATTACTGAAAATGCCCATCCCTAGTCACTAACTCCAGCGTCAGCATAATGGTGGAACAACAGATCACTGTCATACCTTTTAGACTGAACAGCGAGGTGGAATAAAGGCACAACATTCCTGCCTTTGAAGAGGAAGTATTAAAAGGGCTATAGTCACCTATCTCTGTTTTCTGTTTGAAGTAGATTATGATCATGGAAAAAGTTTAAATTCTCAATATTCAAACTTTGCTTTATACATTTTTATGTTGTACTACTTCACACAAGTTTGGACTGTGAGAGAGAAATAAACTCAATATAATTTATGGCACTCTATATTAGCAGATATTAGATATATAGAAAATTTGGAGTTTGGTTTAGTAGCAAGCTGATAGAAATCTGTCAGGTTACATTTTTAATGAGAAACAATTGATGATGTCTGAGCAGTGTATGTTTCAGGACTTAGCTGGATAAGATTTAAGATATCTGTATGTGTATGTTGGTAAGTGTGTTTTTATGTAATTTTAGTTCACAGATCCTTTAAAATCACCATGTGTATTTCCATTTGTCCTTTTCCAGGCACAGATATTTCAGTGGGTGAGGAGGTTGCAATTAAGCTGGAATGTGTGAAGACCAAACACCCCCAGCTCCACATCGAGAGCAAGATCTACAAGATGATGCAAGGAGGAGGTGACGTATCAGCTCACATGCTGAAATCCTCATCTCTCATTGGGCTTCTGTTCTGTTTCCACCCACACCCCCCTCTGTCTGTCCATCAGGTTTATTTACCCCTCTTTTCATACTTCACATGATCTGTTTTTCCTGCCCTCTAATCTCCTTCCTTGCTGTCCTCTTCCTCATTGATTCACTCCCTTTACTTCCATCCACCCCTTCACTTCCATCCACCCTTGTTTGCCTCCTCCATGTTAATCTGATGCATACATGACTTCAGCAGCTTGCGATCCAAAAGTCACCAAAAAACACTGAAGATGAGGGACTGACTTTCTGGGATCCTGAATCCATGCATCCCCATGTCATTTGAGGACAAATAATGGGTGTATCCACAGCTGAGGGTTAAAGTTAAAGTTTTTTACCAGTTGTGTAAATGTTAATATTGGGTAAACTGTAATAATTGTAGCCTCTTTTTCTACATAATTCTTCTATGTAGGCTCCGTTGTTAGCACTATCACCTTATAGCAAAGCATGTTTGCCCCCTGTCACCCTGAATAGAAGGAGCGGGACAGAAAATGGTAACAGTGCAGACAAAATATGCAAAGAATGTGCTGTCACAAGTTGCAACCCATACACACTGTCGAATGCCTGGTATCTTCCCTGGTGATGCTGCTGCAGCCAGTTTCACTTCTCACTTGTTTTAGGGGGTTTTTTTTTTTTTTTTTTTTACCTTTTGCCTCATATGTCATCAGGAGATGTTCTTTAGACCACATTTTTGTGTACCTTCCATTGTAATTGCCTTTGCTCCCGTGTTTCTGCAGTGGGCATTCCAACAATAAAGTGGTGTGGAGCAGAAGGTGACTACAATGTGATGGTGATGGAGCTGCTGGGGCCCAGCCTGGAGGATCTCTTCAACTTCTGCTCTCGCAAGTTCAGCCTCAAGACGGTCCTGTTGCTGGCCGACCAAATGGTGAGACTTCACACACACTCTTTACCTACTGTCTACTGCTGGAGTGGATCCCAAAGCCTCCTTTCAGATTGTACAATGAGAGCAGAAAGGGCTTGAGTAGCCCCTGTTGAAGACAGGAATGTTTGGCCTTTATAGCGAAGAAGAAACTTCATGGAATATCTGAAAAATTATGAAGGATTTAATAACATTTAATTAACATCATAGGCATCAAGTTTAGTCGTTTAACTCATTAATCTGCTCTTCCCTAGTGACCTAGTTTGTCTTTTTGTTCTTCTCATCCACAGATCAGTCGCATTGAGTACATTCACTCCAAGAACTTCATCCACAGAGATGTGAAGCCTGATAACTTCCTGATGGGACTCGGCAAAAAGGGCAACCTAGTCTACATCATTGACTTTGGCCTGGCAAAAAAGTATCGTGATGCTCGCACACACCAGCACATCCCCTACCGCGAGAACAAGAACCTGACTGGCACTGCACGCTACGCCTCCATCAACACACATCTCGGGATTGGTACAGTAGACCTGTTTGACTTGAACACGTTGTTAGACACTGAATTTGAAGATGGAATTTTTTCTGTGACCAATTGTTCCACCTCTCTTCAACCTTCTCCTTGTCTGTTGTCTCCCTCTACAGAGCAGTCAAGGCGTGATGACCTGGAGTCCTTGGGCTATGTTCTCATGTACTTTAATCTGGGCTCGCTGCCTTGGCAAGGCCTCAAGGCCGCTACCAAGAGGCAGAAGTATGAACGCATCAGTGAGAAGAAAATGTCCACCCCCATTGAGGTGCTTTGCAAGGGCTATCCCTGTGAGTTTCACTTCTTTTAGGTTTTATGTAAAACTATTCTAAAATGATTTCATTATGACCCATATTGGTCAATATCCATCTGCTGAGAAATGTATCTTCCCTCTCTGTCACAGCTGAGTTTGCGACCTACCTGAATTTCTGTCGCTCCCTGCGCTTCGATGACAAGCCGGACTATTCGTACCTACGGCAGCTCTTCAGGAACCTGTTTCACAGACAGGGCTTCTCTTATGACTATGTGTTTGACTGGAACATGCTTAAGTTTGTGAGTACTTATCATAATGTCTGAACTGTATGCAGTTGAAATGTCAGCCACAGTAGCAAAAGGCATAGCTGATATTTTTAGATTAAAATGATTTTGCCTTTATTTTGGCATCTGATCATTTTCATATTGTATTCATGTCATCTTCATTTTCCTGCAAGCTTTAATTTTTGTTGTGGTGGAAGAACCTTTGCTGTTGAGTAAACATCATGCTTCCATATAATAATATAATGACTGTCATGTCAGACTGATACCAGGTATAAATGAATAAGCCTCCTTATTAATCGTGGTCATGAACTTAATTATAAGTCTCATATTTCTTTTTTAGCTATGATAGCAACAAGGCTCTGGGGATGTCAGTCAGTTGTTCCACTGCTTAAACCCACACTAAAATATCTTAACTAGGGGCGTTGTGTAGCGTAGTGGTTTAAGCAGGCGCCCCATGTGAAGAGGCTACAGTCCTCGCTGCAGTCGGCCCCGGTTCGAATCCCGCATCGGACGGCCTTTCACTGCATGTCATTCCCCCTCTCTCTGCCTCCCCGTTTCCTGTCACTCTCCACTGTGCTGTCCATTAAAGGCATAAAAGCCCCAAAAAATATACTTTAAAATATCTTAACTATTTGAATCTTGGTATAAATATTTATGTTGACCGGTAGATGAATCCTACTTATCTTGGTGAACCCTGGCTTTACTTGTGGATCCACCAGCATGTCAAAATTTTCACTTCTCCTGTATAAAATCTCAACATCCACCAGATTGGCACAAATTTTGATACAGATATTGGAGATGCCCAGGCATCGTATTTAGGGATGCACCTATTGATCGCCAGCAAAAATACGTGATCGGTAGATAGGAATTAATGCTTCTAGTCACCAATCACCTTTGGTTAATACTCTTAAAAAAAAAAAAAGTGATTGCGGCATCCCTAATCGTATCCTACTGACTTGACGATTTATGATTGATTAATGATCATGATGTGACATTTCTTCCTTAGGATTAATTGTAACAACTTCTGTTATCCTCTGACATTTTTTCTAGCACCATCATAAGGTCAAATTTTACAACAACAAACATTACACCTCTTTAACATCAGCAAGTTAGTTTTCTCATTGTATGGTAACATGTTGACATTAGCATTTAGCTCAAAGCACTGCTGTTCCAAATACAGCCTAACAGAGCTCAAGCATGGCTCGAGACTCTTAGTCTTTTGCTATCAGTCGTGTTTTTGTTGATTGCTTGGTCTTGTTGTTGACAGGGAGCCAACCGTGCAGCAGAGGAAGCAGAGAGAGAGCGCCGTGACCGGGAGGACAGGCTGAGGCACGGCAGGAACCCAGGGGCCAGAGGAATACCTGCCGTATCAGGAAGACCAAGAGGAACCCAGGATGGTGCCCCACCTACCCCGCTAACACCCACCTCACACACAGGTCAGTTCACTCCCTCAGTAGGCGATACTGATACAGATGCTGTAAAACCATTTGTTTAGTGCAAAGGGTTTTGAGTAAAATTGTGGACACAAGTTACGCTAGGTGTTCAGTCATTGATGATGACACCACCAAGTTTCCTGATTTCAGTTATCATTTTGTACCGTATTTAAATATAGTTGATGCAAAATAAATGTTTTGTTGTCTTTACACAAACTCAGACACATGAGTCAAAAAGAGTAGCCAGACATATTTGTGTAGAACCTGATGAAAATACAGAAGTATTAATGAATTTTATCATCATATCAATCCTGTGTCTCTGATCTCCAGCAAACACGTCTCCTCGACAAGTGTCTGGTATGGAGCGTGAACGAAAGGTCAGCATGCGACTGCACCGCGGCGCTCCCGTCAACGTGTCATCCTCAGACCTAACGGGACGGCAGGACACCTCCCGCATGTCCACCTCACAGGTACAAGACACCTCTGAGATAAAACATCTACTTTCATCAGACTGTGTCACCAAACCCACTAGCATGGGTAGAAAGAAGAAGCTGTACTATACTATAGATAATTCCACTTCACCCCAGACTAGGCTTTCAGTACAAGCTCTCCCCTAAATACACAGGAGGCTTTATAGTAACCATTAGAGGTGGAATTACATTTTAAAGTTCATTAAACTTCGTGGAAGTCTGCATCCTACTGCTTCGTAAGATCATTAGTCATTAGTCTGATTAGAGTGATTCTCCTGAAGTTTTTGTCAACATGATTTACAGACTGATGTGTAGTGCTTCACACAGGACCCAGATCCAGAGCAGAAAGAAGAAAGTCTCTGTAATTCAGCTGTTACAGCACATCAGCCTCATGTCTCCTGTTAGAGAGCAGTGCTGCTGTTCAGCCAGATTTCTCCAGTTGTGTGGTTGGTGCAGCATGTGGGTTCTGACTTGACATATTGGGCCTTCTCTCTCCCTTCCCCGAACCTCAGAATAGCATTCCCTACGAGCATCACGCCAAGTAGACGCTCGCCACGTCCTTGTGTGACGGCGGCAACACTGGGTGAGTCCCGTCCCTAAAGCACCAGGGATGCATGGATCCGAACTCCAGTTCTACAGTGGGCTCGTGTTCAGTCCCGGTTCCAGGGTGTTTTGCTTCCAGCCTAGTTTCTGCTTCATCAAATTCTCCTAAAAGAGAAGGGACACAAGAAGAAAACATGTGGTGGGCACGACATTAGATTGGCAGCATTTAGAGGTAGTTTTACCTGGAATCGGGGATGAACACTACAGCAGATGTGAGTCCGTCTCCAGTGAGCTTCACATCCAGTTTGTGAATGAGACTTAGCTTGATTGGCCAGTTATTGGTGTCATAACACGGAACCATCACAGCTAGTAGATAGTAAATCTACTTAGCTGTTAATTATATCAAGTCTAAGTCTCACTGAACAATCAGATACTGACTTATACTACTGATACTATCTGAGCATGAGAGTGCAGTCCTCTTGAGAACTGGAGTGGATAATGCATTGCAGTGCATCAGAGCCTAAGAATGTAACTCCCTCATTGCCTACTCAGGGTGACATGGTGCCCCTTTAATCAGCTCTGCGCCTGTGGCTTGTTGCTTGCAGTGTTGGTTTGATGCCTGAGGCCACATCGATCAGATGGCGGGCCGTCAGCTGTAGCACCCAAAGGAATTTCACCCACCCTTACCTACACCCACACCTCCAACCTTGCTTGATGCAGTTCCCGTGTTACTTCACCCTCAGACTCCTGCCTCTGGTCTTCCACACTAAACACTTGCATGATATGAAGTTACTCGTTTGCAAGTCAGCATTGAGCTTTCTTATGGCTGTGGCTGAGAGCATGTCATCAGTTCAGACAGGGAGGGCTTTTAGGAGGGGGGCAATAAAGTCAGTCTAAGATCAGTCTAATCAGTCCATGTTCTATGTCTTTTGATAACAGGATTCTCTCAAAGATTCAGTGTGTTTGCACAGATTGTGTTTTCTTTGCTGTGCTGCAGAGGTTTACATTCTGCTAGCTGCATTTACTGTAGGTTTGTTGCTGGAACAAAACACTGGCAATAAGCTGACTCACGACTACTAGGACAAAGATACCCAGCTGATAAGTAAAACCCAGAACACTGAAGCTTCATATAGGTGTTTTACACCACAGGAACTTAACAACCCATAACTTAAGGTGTAGCCAATGTCACATTTTGGTTTCTGCTGTACTTGGGAGTGAGTTGTGGAGCCTTAATTTCACTGCCCTGGACGTGCTACTAAATTCATGGTCCAGGTATGTGGGAACAAATGCTGTTAACTGCTGGTTAGCAAAATGGCAAACGCAACAATCAGTTATGCAGGAAATGCACTAATGTTGAAATGTTGCATGAATTTGAAACCAACATTACCTCACTGTTACTATTAACATAACGTACTTCCTCACACTGCACAAACAAGGCAGAATGTAGAACCTGGACTTTTTGGGTTCTTACAGATTCTGGGTTACTAAGATTCTGTTGTGGAAAACAGCTAATGGTGGCTTCAGCTGAACCTAAGAATCGAACTCATGAACTCATTCACTTCCAGTCACTCTGCATAGGATTTCTTCACAGCCAGTAACTGAATAGAGGAATAATAACAGCTGCCAGTGTTTCCGTCAGCCTGTGACATGTCAGTATTGTTTGCAGATTATCTCGAAGTTTTGCTTACAGCTTTGTTATTGTTCAGACTAGCTGACTTGAACAGTGGTAATGTTAATGTACTTGGGATTGGCTTCATCAAACATCAGTCGAACTGTGGAAACCACAGCAGTTTCTGAACCGCCATCTTTGCTGTTCTGCAGTATGCATCACTGGCTAAATCGCTACGCCATGTTTATCATGTGCCTGCAGCTGCTTCACAGCTCCGCCACTAATCATTGTACTCTTTGACTTCCTTTATTCAGTTTTATAATTTTACACATCCTTGCTTATTTCCTGCCTGATGCTGAAAGCCTTCTGACAGCTTGTTCCCTTCGTAGCATTGTTAAAGTACTTTGTATATCAAGTTGTATGAATCTATCCAAAGTCAAATATTGGGACAGGACCAATCAGCCATCTCTAGTTACAACCATGCAGGTGTTTCCACAGTTTAGAAATAATGTAGTTTTTTGATAATGTAGCTTATGGGGTGAACATGAATAATGTGTTTTTGGTGGCTTGTAAATGCCTGTAGACAAATAAAAGGGCTCTATGTCTGTACATGTTTATGCAGAAGCAGTGACAGTGCAGGGAAGCATGCATGTGAAGCTCAATGCACCCAGTGATGTAGATGAGGTATGGGGTTGTTGCTTTTTTTTGACCTCCCTGCTTCCTGTCCTGTGTTTCCTCCAGATGGTGTCCGGTGCGCTGCCTGCTGGTCTCCATCTTCTAGCTCCTCGATGAGCCCCCCCCACAATGCAACCTGGCAGACCAAGCCCTGTTCACTCAGAAGCAATCTGACATACTAATACTACCACCACCACCACCACTATTAATTACTTCTACTACAGTTACCATTGGAAGCCAGCTTCTGACTCAGCACAAACTGCTTTGACTGACAGCTCTCAGTACCGTTGCCTCCTTCAGAATCTCCCAAGCCCCCCTCCGTCTCCCCCATTCTCCTCCCCTTTCTGTGTGTTGGTCTGACCTTGGAAAACATTAAAGCATGTTGGACCTCAGGACTGGTCTGTCCACTTTTTCAGGAGACATTTGCACAATCCTCTGCACTGCCCCCACCTCCACCTCTACCACCAGATTCTGAATGGGCAGTGGTTTGTCCAGGGAAAACATGGTAACCCCGCGTCTTTTCTAGGACACAGACTGATGATACAACAGTTAGCGCCACTGGCTTCTCCTCCTTCTGTGGGAGAGTAATTCTTCTTCTTCTTCTTCTTCTTCTTCTTCTTCTTTTTTTTTTTTTTGAAACCCTACATTTCCATTGTCAATGATTGCTAGTTCATACCTGATCAGAAACAGCTCTTCTCTCTTTTTTGCAGTACGGTGTATCAAGCTGAACCAGCAGCTCTTCATTTTATATATGTATGGGTAGTTTTCGGCGTGTGATGCTTTTCATTGGTATTTGCAGTTTTCATTCTCTCCCTCCTACCAACCACTTTCCCCCGTTTTTAATAATTCCCACCACTGACGGCTCTCTTCAGTAACTCTATAGCCATTTGTATTAAATAAAAAGAAACTACTTCTTTGCATGTTTAGAGGTAAAGCCTTCAGAGTCAGATGTGGAGGCTTGAGTGCTAGTTGATCCCATGAACATACCAAAAATATGCTTTGGTATATTGGTTGCAGGAGGTTGTGTATTCACCCATTAGTTGGCAAGATGTTGTCTGTTCACCTCCCAGGCTCTGGTGTACTGTCCAGTAAAGCCCTGCTCCCTTTTCTAGTGCTCTATACATAACTGTAGGGGGCGAGGGCGTCATCTGACGTATTACACTAGATCTCCACTCACTGTGTACAGATAAACATTCTCATTTTTCTTATTTGTATTATTTTGAAGCTGTGAAGTACTTGTAATACTGGCGTGTAAATGATTTCTCATGTCTTTGTTTTCACTGACCTGTGAGGACGGCTCTGAACACAGCCACTGCTCTGGCTGTGAGAGGCTCAGTGATCCTGCACCAGTGTTGCAAACTGCGGCATTTCCATGGGCATTGTGAATCCCCTTAAACAAACAATTACTGAAATTATTCTCCATGGAGAACGTGGAGAGGAGAGCTGACCTTCATCCTCCCACAGGCTTCTCCAGCAGCAGCGGCAGCGTCCTGGGGGGTTTTTATATTCGGCTCGACTCGTGTGACGCTCCTCGGCTGTGACGAACACCCTCTGTCACATCTGTCAGATCGGCCCGTCGTAATTCATCCTCGCTGCTGCTCAGTCTGTAGTTTTTGATTTCTGATCCTCGATCCCTTCGGTCAGCCACTATACACCTGTTGAATTATGTAAGCGACCAGATCAGCAAGATTTACTTTTCTCATTTATATTTGTTTGTGTACTTACACTGTAAATAAATGAATTACTTGTACGGTGTGGTGTCATGACTTTATAGATGCTGTGAATGAATCAGTTTGTCTCAGAGACCAACAGGGGGTGTTACAGGAGAACTTTTAAGGCTGCAACAAATATAGAAGACCTTTGCACATATGCAATTACACAGCAGGTGGGACTCTGATCATCGGAGGAATTCAGTCCAGTCAGAAAGTGCAGTTAAGCTAATTATCTGAGTTCTTTCTCCACTGAAAATATCTTTGTGAAAACGGCTCAGAAACAAAGCTGGGTCAGTGCAGGTGTGTGTGTGTGTGTGTTACATTTCTTCACCCAAGCAAGTTGTGGGTGCTTCTTAGTGTCGGTGTGTTGAACACTATATCCAGATACAGATACACAGGAGCATGCGTATCACAGCGTCTGAGGCCTCTACTCTTAAGTGGGATTTGAAGTTATCAAGGTAACTTCAGGTTTAAGTCTGGGTTTTCAGTCCTACAACAATTAGCTTGTTACCGGACTAAATCACTATGGTAACTGACGCTGAACTCCTAACCTACTCTGGAGCAGGTTAACTTTCAAGGATCAGATCACAACCTGTCGACAGCCAAACTACTGAAAAATCAGATACCTGGGAAAACTGAGTCATCATTCCTACAGGATCCTGACGGACAAAAGAGTTTATAATAAAGTGATAAACAGTAACAAGCAGTAGAGTCTTTCCATGTGTCAACAAACAGGAGAGTTTATCACTAAATAACTAATAATGACTGTTAGAGCTTAATTTGACCTGAACACAGATTCTTTAATCTGGCAGGATTCCTGACAGTGATGAAGCTTTTACTCTCCTCTTCATCACTGCAGCTCAGAATAACACAACAAGAAAGAAACACTGAACCAACAATGACCCACACTTAACACTCCCATCATTATAAATGAACATTTCAGTCAGTCTGACTCATCAGACATCAACTACTTCTCTCCTCTTTTCTTTCTCTCCTCTTTTCTTTCTCTCCTCTTTTCTTTCTCTCCTCTCTGCAGCAGAAACAGTCTGACATTAGCTTTAGCTGTTTTATCTGCTTCACATGAACAGTGTGTTCAGAACAGTGTGTTCATTATCAGACTGAAGAGAAAAAATACTGTATCCTTAATCTGGCTTTAACAATTGGAAATGATTTCTAGTGGTCCTGCTTTATTCTAGTCATGTGATCATATTGTTTACATTTCACCTGGTTGAATGTCACTTTTGGACGTCGCTATAACTGAATTTTACCTGCAGGTATCAGTGTTTCTTCTAATATGAAGTATTATATTCATGGCTCTGGTGATGTTGCTTATAACTGAAAACTCTTCCTCTTTCATATGAACCCGCTGGTAACCGGACAGGTTGATAACCGGCTTCATAGTACAGGTTATCAGGACGTCGGATGTCAGGTTCAGTTAAGCCAGAGAAGGAAAGGTTATCCTGAGTGTGTTGAACCTGCTTCACAGCGCAGTCCTCTGGTTTCATATCACAACATAATACAGGAGGCACCAGTGTTCAGTATCAGTAAAGCCGATCTTTACAGAACAGTACACACAACATAGAACATACAATCATCAACCAGGTGAACAACACTGACGTATCACACTGAGACTCACAATCCAAGTTTGTTCAAGTATCACAAATTCATCTGGCAACAACTGGATGACATCTGGAAGCAGAACACACGAATAATGGAAGACACGACAAAAACCTTTTTCAATTTCATCCATGAGTGAACAGCTACAGTTTGCCATTCAGCTGCCGTCATCAAGTGGCCCAAAATATTAAATTCTTCATTTTTACAACCAGATTTTGAATGTGATAAAAAATCTGATAAATACTCTCAATAAATAAAACACAAGTGCAACAAACAAGGAAATACAGTGTTTGAGAGTTGAGTGTGAAAGGTGCGTTCTTTAGCCGGAGAGCAACAGTCTGACCATATAATCTCAACACAGCTCACTTACTAGAGCACTTCCAGAGCTTTCAGCTGCATCTCACAGTCTTCATTAGTGAATAGAGGTTGTCATCACCAGACCAAAGCGTGGAACTTGAGTCATGTGGTAACAAGTGGTCGTATATGGAGGGAAAGGAGATCCACACCACATAGATTTGAAAAAAGCTCCATGTGCTGATGAAGGCTGTGAGATATGACTGAAAGCTCCAGAAAGATGCGTTAAGTGGACTTTTTTTTTTTTTTTTTTTTTTTTGGTCAGGTTCTTTAAAATCATTAAACCTTGAATGAGAAAAACATTGCTGAGAAATGTGAACAAAACTGGAAACCCATTACTTTGTTCTAAAATACAGTGCGTGTCTGAGCAGACTCAGCACAGAGCAGTTGTCTTAATAAAGGGCTGTATTTGCAGCATAAACAGTATAAGGTAACAGCTGTGTAAAGCATCTGGTGAACCGGTTCAGGTGAAACCAGTTCTTAACAATGACCCCTCTCTGTCTTGTGCCCATGATGTGGACCTGTGATTTTGATCTACAGGGCAACATCAGCTCTCTTACCCTGCTTTGTTCCCCCTCGCTGTCTCTGTGGCTCCTTACACCACCCGTTAGCCATCATCATCATCATCATCATCATCATCATCATCATCATCATCATCATCATCAGTGCGTTTTATTCTTGTGCTCTTGGTGCACAGTTTGTCTTTTGTCGTCTCTAGTTCTCATCCTTTATAACTGCGTCTCATCTCCTCCCTCCCCCGTCTCCTTCACCGTCATCGCCTCCTCTCCCGCTTTCATTTTTCCATTCTCTCTTTCCCTCGGCTCCTCTTCATCATCCTCGGCCTCCACCGCTCGGTTCAGCCCCTCCTTCTCTGAAGCCGTCACAGCCATCTCCATCTTCGCCTCCTGATCCTCCTGTTTCTTAGTAATGCAAAAGAAGTTGCCCAAGGCCAAAACGATGGCTGACAGCGTGACCTCGCAGCCCGCCAACAGGAAGACGTACATGTAACTGTGGGTGGCATCCAAGAGGCGACCTGGTGGAAGAAACAAGAACATTAGTATGATTGTTGCTGGACTCATAAAGCATTTATCATTTCTTTGGATGCTGAAAAGACTCAGAGTGGAGTCTTTGGTCTGGGCTCTGGTCTTAGTAACATGATTAAAACTCTTTACTCAGATCCAATAGAGAAAAGTCAACACTAACGGCCTGATGTCTGAGGGTTTTCCTGTGCTTACAGGTTGCAGACAGAGGGCCCTTTTGTCACCATTACTGTATACATTATTCACGGAGCCCTCGGGTGAGGTCATCGGGACTAATCCCGACATAGATGGGGTCACAGAGGGTGAAGAAAATCACATTATTCCTCTATTCGACTACTCGCACATGATGTTCTGTTGTACGTTAGAAATCCTGAAAAATGAATTCCAGTAGTTCTAAATTTTATAACCTAGTTTAGAGCTTAATCTGGCTATCAAATTAATTTAGGGAAATCTGTTGTCTTGCCCTTTAATGCCCCCCTGGGAAAGGCCAGTACAACCTACACTTCAGGTGTGAGAGAGGGGTCGAAGATACTTTGATATTTTTGTCACTCCTGATCTAAATAACTTATTTGAGACTATTTATTCTCTTTGAACTAAAACTCAAACTTAAAAACGACCTGAGGAAGAGAACTTCCTTTGCTACTTCCTTCTTGGGGAGAAACAACATTATAAAAAACCAACCATATTAAATTATTTATTTCATAATCTCCCGTGCTATTTAACCCCAGCATTTTTAAGTCTCTGAATTCTTTTATTTCTCATTATATTTGGAATAAGAAACTTTAAAGAATTAGGTTCTCTAAATTCCTAGTAAACTTCTCCTTGCCTAACCTTCAACTGTCGGTCAGCTCAGCTTAACATGATGATAAAGTGGTTCATGATTAGGCAGGTGTCCTTCCTAGAAGGCTTAAATCCCTTTTATCAACAACATAGATCAG
Source organism: Seriola aureovittata (assembly GCF_021018895.1). Lineage (NCBI taxonomy): Eukaryota > Metazoa > Chordata > Actinopteri > Carangiformes > Carangidae > Seriola > Seriola aureovittata. The sequence goes on along the minus strand of NC_079384.1, from coordinate 20,471,698 downwards.
ATAAACTCGTTTGACTGCAGTGTTATTATTTAAAGCACTCTAGTAATGCAAGGAGAACACTGGGAAGTAACCGCATGAGTGACATTAGTGAATCAGTTTTTCTTTGGTCAATTGTACCCACACTTTTACAAAGCTGCAGTTGTGGTCTCTTCATTAGCTGTAGTTTAAAAGTGGTTTTAGTGGCTATACATCAAGATCTCCATCTGTAGGATACCGCTGCTGCTGTATACTAACAAGGCTTCCTTTATTACAAATGTAGGGTTGTTTTAGTTTTTTTGCTTTAGTCCATCATGATGTAACACAACAGTCTCATTTCGACCGGTTAGAATTATTGTGTTAACTTGTTGTTAATTACTTGAATGACCTGACATAAGCATGTAAATGTGATTTGCAGCACAAACACTGTTGTTAAAGCATTTATTTATACTGGCACAGCCGTATTAAGTGTATGATGTTGTGCATCCCCGTGGCTGAGGGGTTTCAGACTGTGACCATGAACCGCAACAACCCAAGTTCAACTGCAGCCATGTTGCATCTCTCTGTCCGCTGTTTCCTCTCATCTCATCTGTATCACTATGTAGACGCAAAACGGCCAAAAAAAGATCTTCATTCAATCCGCATTCACATTCACGTTCGTTCCCTCCGTGCTCCTACCTGCTCCCGGGGGTCCCACCAGCACAGCGATGGCCTCCATAAGCAGCACCAGGCCGATGGCGCTGGAGAACTTCTCCGTCCCCACGATAGCCATGAGGACCTCGAACTGCAGCGCCCCCACCATGCCGTACGACATGCCGAAGAAGATGCAGAAGACCACCAGACCCACGTAATCGGTCGCCTGCAAGGACACGGACAAGATGAATACGACATCAGGTTTATAGAGAGAGAGAGACACTGCTGATGAAACAGGCCTTGTTGATCATACGTACAGTGATAATATCAGTCCAATCTACAGTAATCACTCATGTTAATGACCTGATCTACTGAAGTACATGATAATCCTGTTGTCTCCAGGCAGGTCTTAGTTCCTGGACGTGTATGATGGCAACATTCATGGTTTTTCTAGTAAATTTGTGATGCAGTTGCAAATCCTCTATACAGGGTTTGGTGTTTTGTGGCCCACAGACATGTTCCTCTCCGTTCTCCTCATCATTACCTGCGATCCTATGAGGTCGGTGCAGCCGTTGAAGATCATGGCGAAGCTGAACAGGTAGACGGCTCTGGGTCGTACCCACTTCGTGCCCGCTACGAGTCCCGACAGAGGCCGAGCGAACATGTCAACAAACCCCAAGATGGTGAGCAGCAGCGCCGACTTAGTGTCCTCATACTGGAGGTGTTTAGCATAGCTGACCACAAACACCGGGGGCACGAACAGGCCCAGCACCATGATAGACGCTGCAACGGTATAGATGACAAAACCTCTGTCCCTGAACACGCTGAAGTCCAACAGCTTCTTCTTCGGCTGCGGCTTCTTCTTCTTCTTCTCCTCCTCCGCCACCGCGCGGCCGCTCTCCTCCAGCTCCAGGGGCTTCTTCGGGGGCAGCAGGGGCCTCATGAGGGCACCACAGGCGCAGCAGTTGAGCAGCATGCCTCCCAGTATGAGGAACCCCCCCCTCCAGCCGTAGTGGTACTGGAGGATCTGTCCCAGCGGGGAGAGACAGCACAGCGCCACGGGGCTGCCGGCGGCCGCCAGGCCATTGGCGAGAGGACGCTTCTCGCTGAAGTAGCGGTTGAGCATGATCAGGGACGGCTGGAAGTTCAACGCCAGACCCAGACCTGAGGAGAGAGAAGACTCACTGAGCAACACACGCTAAAAAACTTATTGTGCATTGCTTTATATATATTTATACAGACGTGTTGTATACAATCATGATTTTATCATCCTAGACATATTTCTAAAATACAATCTGTTTTAACTTTTAAAGACACAGAGACTATTTTCCACTGCAACAATCTGTTTACTTGTCTCAACCACAAATCTTTGGCTCGTCTCCAGACTGTACAGAACTCTGCTGCCAGGCTTTTTAACCAGAACCAAGAGACATGACCACATCACCCCTGTTTTAACCTCTCCACACTGGCTCCCAGTGCGTTTTAGAATAGATTCTAAGATTTTATTGAAGACTTTTAAAGCTCCCCTTGGACTCTCTCTAGACTTTGGTGGCTAAAGGTCAAAGGCCAAGGTCAGTGTGATGTCACAAATCACTTTCTAGCCATTAGTCAAGACTTCACTCTGAATAAACAGGGATGTAACCTGAAACTTATCTGTTTTTCTTCTCTTTGAAATCTGTTGATTTTATTGATTATATTTTATTGCTGTAGATTTTAAAAAGTTCTCTACAACTAAAGATTGTTATTATTATTATTATTATTATTATTATTACATGTATATTGTGACTCAACCTGTAATAACTCCAGCGCAGAGGTAGATGTGAATGATGCTGGTGGCAAAAGAGGCCAGAATCATTCCCAGTGACGCAAAGAGCCCCCCAACCATCATCACCGGCCGACAGCCGAACCTGTTCACCAGCACGCTGCACAGAGGACCTGGGAAAACACAATGAGTACACAGTGTACACGTGTAGTTTACAGTAATCACTGCCAGACATACATGTTGTCCTCATGTACCTGTGCCGTACAGCATGGCCAGCAGGATGGAGGAGATCCAGGCCGTGTCGCTGTAGCCCACGCCGAACTCTCGGATCAGCTCCTTGAAGAAGACGCTGACGGCCTTGGGGAAGGCGTAGGAGAAGCCGGTGATGACGAAGCAGCCGACCAGCACGGCCCAACCCCAGCCTCCATCCGGCGCCTTCACCCCCGGAGGCGCGTCATCCACCACTGCTCCTCCCATGATGCTCTCTGACTGCGGTGTCGAGGTCGGTGGCTAAGAAAATACAGTGGTAAAAAAAATACAGATGTGTCCTTTAATCTGTGTTTCATCCTGAAAATGTTTGTGTTTTTGTGTGTTGTGGTGTGTGTGTGTGTGTGTGTGTGTGTGTGTGTGTGTGTGTTGACTACAGTGTAGTGTAAATCTGAACCATGGGATCTGCTGCAGGATATTTAGTCTTGACAGCTTGTCAGGACAGATGAAAAGTCCTCCTCAGCCAGAAGACACAAACACACACATACACACACACACACACACACATTCCGCACATGCAGACACATCCTCTTATTTCACACAGCCTTGTATCTGTGCTGTGAACCCTCACAGAGCTTTAATCCTCTGCTCTTTCACAGATACTTCTACCTCTCCCAGTCTGTCGCCATCATTCTTCCTACGGCGCTGCACAGCTCAGACACATTCTCAGTAAGTCTGGCGTCAGTGTCTCTCTTCAGTGTCCGTCCATAGCATCTCTGCTGGACTAAGGTCTGGACTCTGACTCCAAAAAGGCGGGTTTTCTTTACAATAACTACGAGGAAACTCTTTGCTCACGGTTATGACGTAGTAAACTCCAGGTGAATGCACGGTGCTCTGTTTGTGTTCTGCCACTCTGTGCCTCAAGAGCATTCACATGCAAAAGCATTTGATGTATCTCTCTCTTCTTTAAATCTTCAAATTACCTCTGTTGTATGGTTTGTATGGATTACATGTGGTGTACATACATTTGAAAGTTCCAGCAGGTCTCTGGAGCCAGTGGCCATCCTCTCTAACTGGAAAATGACTGTGTGGTGAGTCTGTCCTTAATGATGGGGGCCCATGTGTGTTCCTTTCGGGGAGGGGTTGCTTCTGAGGAGATCCCAGTCGGATACAATAATCTTCCCCGATTTGCTGAAACGTGGTGACGTTCAGTGGAAGCTGTTTTAATCTGAGCGGTGGAGATCGCGGTCTTATTATCATTATATGATGTGTCTAAAAAACCTTTTTGTCATATGTTGAGACTGTGTATGAAGATCCAGAGTCCATGCGGCACATCCCGCCCAACCTTTAAAATCAGCCATATGGGATATTATTTCTGGAGTGGTGGGGGTGAAAGGATCCATAGTGCAACAGAAAATTAGGATCAGTAGGTTTTATAAATAGTGTAGCTTGTAATCTATAGTCAATTATCTAGTATTCAGTAGATGATTTATTTAATATTCTTTTTAGTGTTATTAAGATAATTATAAAACTTAAAAACCTTAAAATCATTCTGGCTGTTCCTGAAGAGAAGAACAATGTCATCAATAACTCTACAATACATATTCAGGCCGCACTGGTGCCTTTACACTGTCTACACAACCTGTCTTCAAACAAGATCATTCATCATCATCCACTCAGCAAGATCCACAGTGAAGCCTGTAGGGGGCATCACTTCCTCTCTGTCTGACAGATGATGACTGACAGCTCTAAGGCCACCAGGTCGATCTATATTCATGTGTAGTGACCATAAAGTCTCAGATGATGTCATCAGCTCGGCTCATTTATGACCTGTGGTGCCGGTTCTGTTATAGTCCCGTTTGCGGCCCAAGGCTGGCCACGCATGGGACTTAATGACAATATGGATGACATTGTTAATGATGTTTTTCTCCTTTTATGCATAAGACATAAACTGATTCACGACAAGCAAATATGATTGCTCACTCGGAATAAGCCATTATCTGGAAGTGGACTATTCTGTTGGATTTCTTCAAATTTAGACACGCCTCCTTTTATTTTATCTTACTCATCTAACTTCAAACTTCCTGCATGTTGTTGCTCAATAATTTCAGAGAACAGGCTTTAGCAATGCCTCCTGTACAAAATGCATTAATCTGTGACAGTAGTCTGTCAATAACAGGATATGTCATCATGGCATTGACAAATTCGGGAAGGTTTGATCAACCATTTAAGGCTGAGACCAAGACTTGTTATTGTCTTTAAAAGGACAGTTACACAATAATTGTCCCCGAATAATCAAATGATCTTTAATATATAACTCTCGACTGATTCAACAGCAGCAGTTAAGTGTCACCTCGGTGAGCAGGTGTCATCTTCAGACATGTACTGTCTTTCATGGGCCAAACTCTGACAGATGTGCTCCTTATGTGATACATGCAGAGACAGCACACGACTGCTGTGGAAGAGCAGCTCAAATCTGTTCAGGACCAAGTCCCCGACCATCACCTCTGTGTCATGCTGACATCTGTCCTGGCTGCCTATCTCCTTCAGCCTCAAACTGCAGATAGACCAGATATCACCTGATAAAGTTTGCCATTATGGTTCTGCAAAAAGCACAGGGGGCAGGAAATGGCATGGGTGGGGTTTGTAAACTGCAGGAGCAAGCATTAGCAAGCTTGACAGCAGCAGCAGCAGCCCACAAAGTTGTTAATTATACAGCATTTTAACAAACATTTACTGTGATTAATCTCTAAAGCTAAATGACCTCCCTCGTTCTCCTGCTGCCTGATTTCACTGTGTAAAACAAGAAAGGATGACAGGTCATTTCTAACCGCTCTGTCTCAGATGATGAACATCAGAGAACACAATTTGCAACACAAATGTGTTGTATGTGTCCTCTTCCACATAGCAAGTGAAATCCAGTCTGATCCATATGACAGAAACATCCTATCTTAAGTTTGAAGTTAAGGGCTAGGACAAGATTAGTTATCCTTAGACTAAAGTTAGGAGAGTTTATTTAAAGGTGATTGGCTGACTGTTTTTTAAGTGATCCAATAATAGCAGATTTCATGTAAACACTCAGAGAAACTAAATCCTGCAAAGTTGGATGGTGAGTCCAGGTGGGTGGGGCTTGGGGTGCAGCTGAGCATGGTGACAGCTTTGTTGTGACATCACAAAGTTGCAGAAGTCCTGACGGCTGGTTTTAAGGCTCAGTTTCTGAATACAAGCTGTGTGCATTTCTCTGTGGACTGAGGCTTTGATACTTTCACAGTATTAATATAGAAACTAGAGCTGCTTTATAATCAAACTACACATGGACATCTACCTTTATACTATATGGACCTCTAAGATGTTGGGAATTAAGGAAGCTCATGTATTACACTTTCCCTGTCTTCAGTTAGTAGAGGAACCAGGTCCTAACCCTGATTACCATGGTTACCAAACAGTTAAGATCTGCAAGTTAGGACGATTCTGTTATACGGCCCCTGCACCTGTCATTTCATCACTCAATTAGCCCAACATACAGGAGACACGGTACCAGCCACTTTCCTTCTACTACACTGTCAGTATTGCTTTGCTGCCATTGCCTGATTCTGGTTCCAGTAAAAAAAGGTCACCTTTAGTTCAAGCTGCTCCACCTGGAGGTTTGCACACAAGCCCTTTATTCTGTTACCTCTGTACTATGTAACAATGTCCTCATAAATGATGGATATCAAATGGCTTCTAGAGATAACAATTCTGTGTCATGTGTGCAAATACAATTTAAATGAAAGTATGTTTAACGGATTCTGATTGAATTTTATTGTTTTGAAAAGGGGATTTTTAAACCCCTTTGTCTTGCAGTTCCCTCTGCAGCGGCATCAGACACATAGGCACCTTCTTCTTACCTCTTACTCAATGAGAGGCTTCGCTGAGGGGGTATCAACACATGAGACGTTCACACCCACTGCACCCCACTGTGCAGCCACCATAACAGCCAGTAGGAATCACGGGTGACAAGCGTAAGAGCCCTCATCAGCTTTCAGGCTGCTAACTGTTGACTGGCATACACAACCGAACTGCAGGAGCCGCTATACAAACATACAGCAAGTGCATGTACACAGACACTCAGGGACGTCAGTGTGGCACCTCCCCCTCGATTCCCCCTCCCATAGACACGCCCACATCATCCGCGCCTTCCATGACCTCAGTCTGACCTATGTAACATTCTGCAGCAGGCCCAAGTATCACCACCCATACTAAAATAAGACCCTTACATACCACACAGCACACACACAGGCCACCACACAGGGATCATTTCTCACCACTGATATGCAGATGAAAGGCACTTGGATGTTGTCCTTCATTGTGTATGAGTAAGAGAGAGACCGGTGATTCTACTATCGGGAGCTGAGCTCAAAGTGGGGGGGGTCTAATACTTTATAAAAATCCAAATTTCTCTGAAACAACAAGAGAAAGCCAGAACCAGCCCCTGAAGGCTGAACATGTACACGCCCTCCACTCCTGCACTAACCGTTTTTTCTGCTCGGAGATCAGTGGAAAAAAGCAAAAAAGCTGTGACCACAACATTGACATTTCATCCTTTTTAAGCCAATTTGCCAAACTTGCAAGTAAAAAGTTTCCTATTTACATATCACTTACATCTCCAGCAGCAGCAGCAGCAGCAGCAGCAGCAGCAGCAGCAGCTTGTGTCAACCTGGTGAAAGTAAGTTCAGTATTCCCTCTTTTACCTCTGTTTTTGGTCTCAACCAACTCCTGAGGGAGATATCTGGTTCAGCAATTAGTCTCTAATAATAAAACCTTCAGACATCAGACCCACATATGATACAGGTCAACGCAATACACATTCAGCCCACGTTAGACCAATTCTGACTCCGGTCTTCAATGTAGTTTGAAAGTTTTCACTGATTAATCGGAGAATTACACTGAATTACATGCAGTTCAGTTTCAGTTTACGCCCTTGCATGTGCTCTCTGTCTCTCTCTGTCAGTGGGTGGGTTAAGGTTGAGATCAGTTAATTAAATTCTGTTCATGGTAGCAACGTCAGTTCAGCGGCTGACTCGTGTTCAACCCTGGTTTACAGAAGGGTCATGAAGGTTTGGCTGACGCAGGTTGACTCATTCTGACGGACCAGCTGTTTTGGATGGTGTGTAACTGTGTGTGTGTGCTGGTTGGTGCTGTGTGGTGCTGTGAGAACAAAGAGGATGCTGTGAGCGTGAACCAAAACCGACGAATAAACAATGAGCTGAAACTCAGGTGGAGGAGCTGCATATTCAGCTGATAATTCTCACCTGGTTTATCACTATGAGTGACACCGTTCACCTCGTCATTTGATACAGAATATTGATTATAACTGCTTTAAGAACTGGAATTACCACCTCATAGTTGTTTGCCTCCAACGACCAATCAGATTGCAGTTTACATCGATGTCTTTCTACGTATTCATAATTTTTTCTGAATACTTTTAAAGAACTTAATATTTCTTTTCAGAACATTATGATGTCACAGTGAAGTTGACCTTTGACCTTCTGGATATAAAATGTCATCACTTCATTATTTTATCCTAATAGACATTTGTGTGAAATGTTGTCATAATTAGCATATAAGGTCTTGAGTTAAGGCCGAAAAAAGTGTTTCCTGAGGTCGCAGTGACCTTGACCTTTGACCATCAAATTCTAACCAATTCATCCTTGAGTTCAAGTGAACTATTGTTCCATATTTGAAAGAATTCCCTCAAAGTGTTCCCGAGATATTGTGCTCATGAGAACAGCCTTGGCTGGCACTGAGGAATAAAAAGGCTTAAAGCAGCTATAATCAATATTTTCACAATAATAATGAATCATGACAAGCTGGAAACAATGTGAAAGGGGTCACGTTATAGTTAAGTGTTTATTTATACTAATACTTATACTTTTTGCTGTTCTGAGACCTGCACCAGAAGAAATTCCTAGTCTGATTCTGAGTGTGACTGTGAGTCCTAAATACACAGTTCAGATCAGGATGTCATGTTGCTGTACGTGTCTATAGTTCCATACAGAAACAGTATCAGTGATACATGAACAGTATCCTATTGAGACTAAGATTAGTTGTGTGTGTTTCAAAGATCTAACTATCTGACTCCACATTTTTCACAGCACATCCTCAGATCCACATCAGGAGAATCAGCCACTGATCAAACAGCATCACAGAGCTGTAATACCGGCAGACTTTGTTTGACTTGATGAATAAACTTGAATTTTCTAGGTTTAGTAACTTCGGGGAAACGATGACTTTCACGGTCGTGACATCATCATCCGCCTTTTAGGGATGCACCCGAGCGCACGTAGGCAGTCCCGACGCTACTTCTGCGTCATATCTACTACAGCAAACTTTCAGGAGCTTCATTGCATCACACAGAGAATCAGGAAACGACTGAAATGTCGTGTTCGTCGTCCTGTGAGATGGTTAGATGGATGACAACAGACTATTTTTTATCGTTTAACAATCCACTTATATCACTTCATGTCTTTTTATTCTACAGAATGTTTCTATTTTCTAAGCTCCAGCTGAGCGCAAGTCGGTGAGTTCGCTGCCTGTTTTACTCGCATCCCGTCCTCTCTGGATAAAGAAGCCTCTCGCTCCTTTGCTGCTAAATCCGGCAGATGTGGATCAACGGTGCGTGCGGACAAAACCCCGGTGGCCTACGTGAGGACCGAGGCGTAGGTCTCATGTGCATCCCCGCACACTAGATGCCCGATCTGAAAAAGTCCTCTTATTGGCAACATCAAAATAACATCCGGGGCGCTGAGCTTCTCTAACACTGTCATAATGTTAATTTACATCCCTCTACAGCTTTACTCTTGGTCGCCTGCCGTGTCTACCTGTTACTCTGACGCAAAACAGGCTAAATCATAAGAAATAAGGAAATAGATATAAAGAAATATATTCCAATACCACTGGTTAAAATAATAATGATTATAATAAAATAAAAACTAATCACACTGTACCTGTTGAGATGCTGTCGCTCTTCTCAGAAGCGCTTCTGAATGGACCGTGTGAGCGCGTTTCCGTAACCGTCTTATTATACGGCGGCGCGCACAGAGGAAACTCCGGTTGTGGTTCTTCAGAACTCCGCCCTCACAAGCGCACACACCTACCTCTGCCACTGTCTACCGCGTCTGCATTTCACCACCTGCGTTTGGTAGCAAAACTCCTAAAGCAGGTTAAATACTTACTTACACAATCTCAGAAGAAACAAAATAAGCAATATGAGACGCCTGATACACTAACGTAATTACTTTATTAGGTTAACGGTATGTGTTACTGGTCTTGGTTAGCTGATGTAACTTCTGATGTAACTTCAATATCTTTTGGAGAAATCCGTGATTTTATTTTCATTTTTATTTTTTTCTTCCCAACGTTTATTGGAAATATTCAAATATGCATAAAATACAAACACATGCTCAGTAGAGTGAAGAGTAATGATAGTAACATAAATACAAGTAATGTAACATTAACATCAGGATATGCCAGATGATTTATGACAACCAGTGGTGTACTGGCCAACTCAAACAATATTTTGTTTACCGGCTCTCTTTATGTGAACCACCCACCATATTATATTTAATTGTGACCATAGAAAAAATAGAACCAAGTAGAAAGTGCTGAATTAAAAACCATTAAAAAAATTTTTTTTAGTGCAGTCGGACCAGGAACCTTTGTCCCTTCCCGTCAACGTAGCAGGGGGACACTTGACAGACGTACGGTTTCCTTGGAAACACATTGGCATCAAAGTAGAAGGAGACAAGTTTTAGTTAGCTAGTTTAGTTAACGTCGACTTTAGCGCGTGTTTTTTGATTGTTTATGTGTGTGTTAAGTGTTTATGTAATGATATTATTAGTTAACTGTTAACCAGTGATTTGTTTGATCGCTACACGTCGTGTTGACTGTGAAGGATGAAGATTTAAAAGGCTCAAACGATGCTAAGTTTACCTGTGGACTCTGCTACACAAGCTAAAGCTACTGTGTCATGGTAGGCTAACTCTGTGTGTGCGTATGTTATGTTTGTGTGTGTGTGCGCGTGTGTGTTTTGAACGTATCTTTCATATTGTCTTGAAAACCTATTAATTAACTATATAGTCAGACATTTCTCTACTCGCCAGCAGTTAATACAGTTTTATTTATATTTTATAATAACAATGTCATATTCTACGTCACTACGTCACTCTAGATGTTTATGTTTTATCACAATTTGCTGCTGCTGCCTTCATCCCTGCTTTAGATACATGTTATCTCAGAGATACATGATTTAAATGTCAAGTTATCAGATGGGACTTGGGAGACTCTTGTTTACATATAGGGATTATTAATAACCAAACATACAGATACAGCTAGTTGTTGAAAGGCTGCAGTATTTCAATACAAAAACTCAGGTGTAAAGTAGCTGAAGGGTCTGTCTAAGTGTGTATGGGTTCTTCAATTCTTTGTTTATTTTCTTTTTTTAACATGTCTATATTTTCATAGCATAACTAACGAAACAGCATTTTTTTAAAAAAAAATGAAGCGACAAAACAGAAAACAGCAGCATTTCAGAGAACATAAGAAAATAAAAACCACAACATTTTACAAAACACAACAGCAAAACATTTTATGTACAACAAAACATTTTAGACAATAAAACAATAAAACACACCAACACCAAAACAAAACAGAAAAGAAAGCAGAACAGTTCTCATTTCTGATTGAACAGAACCAAAGCCCATTCACTGACACTATACAGTTGACAGTTACAAGTAAACTCCACAGATTAGCTGACTGGTCATGGGTGTATTGAGGGACGTTTCAAGGCCTTTGTCTTTATAGAGTTGTCAAGTAGAAGGAGCTGTTTTGGGTCTCCTTGGATCTACAAGTAAAAGTCCTGTTCATTCTTCCCATAGACAGCGTTGTATGACTCTCACTTGAAGCACTTCTGTGGCCTGGATCACCATGAGGCTGGGTCAATTATTACTTCATAAGATTAACAACGTTAAAAGTTGACTGTGGTTAATTACGACTCCCAAAGTGCTTTTCAGCATGAATCATCCAATCTACAGCCATTTGTGATTTCCTGTCTCAACATTAGAGAGCCAAAGCCACAGCATCACATCTGTGTTAGCCTCTGTTCCATTAGCTTCTGTCACTCAATGCAATCTCTCATTTAGCATTTCTTTTCTCTGTCTCTGGAGCATCTTCCTGGGGTTTACTTTTCATATTCTGAGACAAATCAACATCCAACACAGCAGCTGCTACAGAAAATTGAAACCTTGAAAAGTTTAGCAGCAAGTACTTTGTGAGAACAGAAAAATCTACAGCTCCCATGAAGAAAACTACAAGTGTGGCATCCATATCCATAAAACACTCTCTTCCGAAGTCATTTTTTCAACTTTCCAGTTGCAGTCTCTGTTTTTTTAAGACATGTCTGTCCTGCTGACATGTCTGAGCTGTGACACCTTGACTTGATATTTAGTTCACAAATGTCTAGGGCATTGTGGAAAATTGTGTTTTCTTTAATGGCTGCTAAAAGCTTAAATATTGAATAAACAACACTATTCAGATCAATTTTCAAAAAACTACCATCCTTATCAAAAAGTATGAAGCAATCTACAAGACCTACTGTAGAGAAAACACTGTGTTTTGAACTACTAGCATAGCTACAAATGATGATCGATTTTGGGGGAGGTTTTGTTACTCTGGAACAGAATCCAGATGTTCTGGTTTCACTGAGGCTCTCTGAAGAAGTGCTGTTAGCAGTGCATATGACAGAATTTCATGCTAACTGACTGGATGATTCTTGCTGAAAAACACCTTTGGAGTCACTGTTAACTTCATAAATGTTTATGTTCACAGACTTGTACCTTCAACAACAGACAGAAAAATATAATTTTCTTGGGGTGTGGTCGGTCCATAATGCAAACATTGCTACAGAAAATAAGCTAACTAAATGATTACTGTGCATTTCAATGCATGCTGACCTGTATTGTGGTTCATAGGTATATCCTAGTCCCACCATGCAGTCAGATGGGGACAGTGAACTGAGCCTGGACGCCCAACTGGCCAGTAAAGAAAGGGAGTGGAAGGAGCTCCAGGCTTTAAGGGTTCATCAGCTGGAGAGTTCCCTCAAAAAGGCCCAGGAAGAGTGCTCCTCCCTCAGGTATCCGCCTCCATCCACCTCATTTCAGAATAACAGTAAATGTGAACTTTCTGCTGGAAAAGTTTAATGTAGGATTAGCAGCAGAGCCCAGTCTGTCTTTGAAAAATCAACAATGAAATACACTGAGGTTCCATAGTTACATCAGTTAAATATCAGTGTTGCATAAAACACTTCTCGAAATTCATCCTGGCAGCTTAAAGTGAGCAACACTAAAGGAAACAACCTTTAAATTTAAAATTGTGTAAAGCTAACTGAACCATTAACAACACATAACCGCTGCACATGCAGAACATTTAGAGCAGATTTGTATGTACATACATGTTTAATGAGAAAAAGTCCAAATGCAAAGATTGGTTTCAGGAATTTAAGAATGAATATTGGATCAGTCAAGTAAAAATTGTGATAAATCAGAAAATTGATTTATTTCACTCCAGATGAGTTTGTTATTACGTTGCAAAATGATTATTTTCACTATCACTTTATTTGTTGATTATTGTTTCAATTATTTGATTATTCTTTTAGTATATGGCCTTCAGAAAATGATGAAAAATGTCAATCACAAGGTGGCATCTTCAATTGTTGCTTTGTATCTGGTCAACATTCAAAAAATCCAAATGTCTGTTCTGCAGCCCAGTGAGATGAGACGTTGCCAGCAGCTGTAGCTGCTTCTCTGTCCTGTCAGAATGTTACTTGGGACTTGGGACTCAGGACTCGGAAATTTTTGAGTGAGCAAAGCTGTAATGCCCTGTATAAAACAAGAAAAGTGAAATGTGAGTGTCTTTGGCAATTAGACCCCGATGTGATGTAATCGTATTGGAGAGGGGAAGAGATGCTGTGCAAAATGTAGGAAATGCCCCAGGGGCCTATACGCTGGTGGTCGAGAGATGAAATGATGAGAACCAGAAAAATGATGAGGATGGATTCAGATGGACTCATGCAGGATGCAGGATGCTGGATGTGAAGCTGGCAGTGAAAGGGAGAAGGAAGGTTGGAGCAATCCGTCTGAAATGACAGCTGACAGCAGAATAGAGAACAGATTTAAAGTTTGACAGAAACGATATGATTGGATGATTGGGATTGTGGCAAAATATGATAGGACGACTGATAATGCTCATGGTCAGCTGATTACGGGTAGCGGAGAGAGAGGGAAGTGTGAATGAGATGAGACGTAGAAGTAGTCTTCCTGATTGAACTTCATTAGAATCCATTCTTCCCTCTTTGTTTTTCTTTCTTTTTTTTCTTTTTTTTTTTACATATTTTTCTTTTCGCTTCAGAAATCAGCAGAATCTGTGATTTGTCCAAACTTTTTCATACAGCTTTATTAGTAGAATTGACTCACCTGTGTGTGTGGTGTGTGGAAAGGTTATGTAATCAAGTCTCCTGTAAATTGAAATGATATTGTTATAATGCAACACCAGCTTGAACATTTGAACTCTTACAGGGTTGAGCCAAGTTACAAAAGCAGATAGCTTTAGTTTTATTTGTACAGGTTTTGAAATGTGTGTCAGAGATATCTGCCTCCAGCCTAATACAATGTAGGTGTGGGGATTTCAGGAGTGACCAGCAGACTTTATCTGGGCAGACACGTTTCTGTTGAAATGTTTAATTGTCATTTTTCAGTGCAGTCAGCACCACACACTAAATCCTATTCACCTCCATTGTACTGGTGCGGACAGATATCTCACAGTCTGAACATAGAAAACAAAAAGATCTGACTCAAAAGTAAACTGATTTTTGAAATTCAAGTCAACAGGTTCTGTTAGAATCAGAATCAGCTTCATTGGCATTTGACTCCAGTTTGCAGTGGCTGTCAGTGTACTTGCACACAGTTCTAATAACATTGAGCCTTGTGCAAGAACAACATTGTTACGCCCCCACCCTTGGGCGGCCCTATGGAGGCCACAACACTCCATCAGTGACCCAAATCAACCACACAAGACTCTTTAAAACAACCAAATGCATAGATTTACAAAACCAACAGGACACTTAATCAAGACTATGAAAGGCTCAAAATCAGAACATAACCCCTACTCAGAACACAACGACACCAGCAGTCCCCATGCTAGTCTCTTCTGATCCTGGCATCAGAAGGGAGAGGCTATCTATCTATATACAAGTGGTTTATTTTTTTAAAGTATATTTTTTTGGGCTTTTGTGCCTTTATTGGACAGTATAGTGGAGAGAGACAGAAAATGGGGAGGCAGAGAGAGGGGGAATGACATGCAGTAAAGGCCGTCCGATGCGGGACTCGAACCGGGGCCAACTGCAGCGAGGACTGTAGCCTCTACACATGGGGCGCCTGCTTAGACCACTACGCCACACGACACCCCTATACAAGTGGTTTAAAATAATCTCTCTCATTCTGAGTGTTCTTCTTTACTATAGGTATGAATGAAATTCATGAGTGGTCGAGACCCAATTTACTGAAAGGTGTTCTAGATTTGATCATCTTTATTGCCATATTTCAGCAAAGCAACTTTATTATTTCAGTAGTTTCTGGAACATTCTCTCAGTCTGGCAGCTGAGTCAGTGTCTGTGTCCAGTATCATCCTCTGTTGCACCGTACAGTGTAACATTTCCTATTGTTGACTATAAAATACTCTCATCTAATATCTGTCAGTGCCACATGATGCTTCTCATATTAGTCATGAGCTGCTTTACAAAGACATTTTTAGTGTCTACCTTCACGTCAGTTCATTCCTCTTTATGCTACAGTCTGGTGCTACTGTGTCAAGTCATCAACAGCTGTATAAATGTTTTCTTATAGTTTAAGGTCCTTTAGTACCACTTTTGATACAGTTTGTATTTGCTGATTTCAGACATGAAGCTTCATGGTGTGAAATTCTTCTTTTTCCTCCTTGGTAAAAAATTTTTTGAATGAAATGAGTCCACAAACTTAGTGGAACAGGCAGCCTTATATGGCCATATATGTAGATTATGTTAATGATGTATCTAACTAACCTCCTTATGAACAGGTGCCGTTCATCAGGGTGAAATGAGCAATGTACATCAAGTTTGTTCAGTTGAACAGAAAAAAGTAAGAGAGATTCTGGGTAAGAATACAAAGTTGTTGGGGGGCTGCTCCTGAAGTTCACTATTATCACCACAGTTTTAAGAGTGTTCAGCTGTAGGTTGTTAAGACCGCACTAGAGGACCAGCTGTTCAACCTTTGTGTCTGTGTGCAGACTCATCAACGTCTTGGATGAGGCCAGTGATCCCTGTGTCGTCTGCAGATTTCAGGAGTTTAACAGGGGTGTCTCCTGCAGTGCAGTTGTTTGTACAGAGGGAGAAGCGCTGTGAGGAGAACTTCTTCCTGTCTGTCAGGAAGTCATTGGACAGGTGGTTGTGGACACAGTGAGCTGGGTGAGCTCACAGTGGAAGACTTCTGGTAGAATGGTGTGGAATCTGAAATCCACAAACATCATATGTCCCTGGGGAGCAGAGGTGTTGCAGAGTGTAGCTCAGGTTCACTGCATCATCCACCTACCTGTTTGCTTGGTGGCCAAACAGGATATGTCCTTCAGATGGGCCAACACCAGGGCGACATTCCTTCAGGCCAGTGATGGAGGACTGAGAAATGGGATGACTGTGGAGCTTCAGTGAGAACTGTTAAAGGTCTGTGTAAAGATGAGGACCAGCTGGTCACACCAGTAACAAAAAATAAATATTTTCTAATGATGACGACACCAGGAGTCCATTTAGGCCAAGTCCTTCAACATACACACAGGTCTTACATGAGGTCGTGTCTTTCTTTCTGAGCACAGTGATAACCAGTCAACTGTTTTGTATTTGTCAGAAAACACTACCAGCAGCTGAAGGAAGATTTCCAGTTCAACATGGTCATCCTGGAGGAGCGAGACCGAGAGCTGGAGAGATACGACGTCATAACGACCAGAGCTCTGACTGTGGAGCACAACAGGTACAGTTCATCAGGGGCCGAATTACAGAAACTGCATATCTTAAGTCTGAAGATAGGAAGAGTATAAGATATTGTTTTTCTTAATTTGGTGATACAGAAATGAATCCTAACTATGTTAAGGAATCATATTTCATCTCAGGTTAGGAAATCCTAAATACTAAATCCAACATCAACCTTTATGTCTGTTTCCTAGCTACCGACGCTACTTGTCTCATCTTATCTAGGTATTTTTATAACTCTTTTTGTACGTTTCTCATTGAAACGTACAAAAATGGAACAAAAACAACAAGAAGAACTTAACTTCAAGACAGATGAGTTAGAAGTGTTGGTAAAATCTGTTGGAAAATCCAAAGATTTTCTTCATGGGAAAAATAACAACAACGCTAACTCAGGAGATAAAAGACATATTTAAGAGATAATATTTAAGAAACTGAAAAAACAGTCAGTGCTGACCCAGAAAATGTTTGGTTTTTTTATCTGAGGCATGGCAGTCTTTGGGTCATGTGAAATGATCTTCAGCTATTCCTATTATCATCATTATTAATAATTTAAAATGATTAATTGTCTGTTGATTGACAATTTGATCAATCAACTGATCATTTTACTCCCTGTTCCTTTGTTGATATTTGTCGTACACCTCAACATGAAATGAAGCACTATGCTGATAAGATGCAGGGAGGGTGACTTTGTGGAAGCAGAGCTCACCTTGGAAATGCATTATATTAAATCCAGAAGGTGTGCACAGGAAGACACAGTGACTGTGTTAATTAAATCAGCTAATACTGAAATACTGGTGTCATTTGCAGGCAGGAGGAGCTGAGCCAACTCCGTACGCAGGTCGCCAAGTTGGAGGAGCAGAGGGCCAGAGAGGCTGAGGAGAGGCAGGAGGAGCTGAGGAGGAGTCGGGACAGTGCTGCTCAGCACAGGCTGCAGCTGGACCAGCTTAAGTGGTGAGCCAAGAAAGAGACAAGTCACATTCTGAGTTTACTGTCATAACCTTGACAGCAAAGTGAGTCTTTGATGTGCCGGACAGTGTTGGTTTTAGGGGTTAGGGCCTGTCGCTGTGATAGCAGATGAGGGTGGAGTTTTTTAATATTTTATCTAACCAGTCGTCTCATTGAGATCGAGATCTGTGGACAGTTTATACACAGACAGACACATAAATTCGCAGGGATTAAAATGGACGCACAGATAATTCACAGATGTACATTATATACTTTCACATAAAAAAAAAAGCATGTGCCATTTACAGTCTTTTAAAATGTTCCAGTGAAATAAGAGAATGTAACTTCATATTTATATGTAAGTGTTGTGTTTGAATGCTGCCAGAGAGCAGGGGTAACGAGGCACAGACTTATAAATAAATAACATACAATGCTGCTCCCTTCTAATTGTTAAGGAGGACCATCCCACCTTTTCATATAGGATGCAATGGTTGAGGGTTGAGGGTGGGGCCTTGTTTGCACCACAGGTGTGAGGGTCAGTTATTTTTTTTGTATTTCACTCATCACTTCAATTTGCTCAGAAAGTACTACATGCATGAATGTGAGTCACTGGGCTTCAGGCCCAGTGACTCACATTCAGGCAGCAGTGTTAACCATCACTCTGCCCAGCTGCTACATCACTCAACACACCAGTCATCACTCCAGATTGGCAGCACAGGCTTTTTGTTTGCATCACTTTAATCGAGTGGCTTTATAATAAAAGATTTACCTATTTTGATTTATAGCCAGAGTCAGTTTTAGTTTGTGAGATATTTAAATTGTATTTGATATATTTTTGAGTTCAATGATCTATGTGAAGTGTGGAGTAGATTTAGGTTTTAAAGACAAGAAAAACTTATGTAAAATTGCAAAGATTCATGGAAAATTTAAACCTGCACAAGTTTCTCAGTCAAAGGTGCAAAATAGATTGAGGAAATCCACATGAGTGCAGATAAGAGGTACATTTTCTTTACTCTCTAGAGTATTATATATACATATGAATACGTTTATAATACATTTTACTTTACTGTTTCAGTTTTCTAGCTTCCTACCCTCTAAAATTGACTTGTTCACTCTGAACACAGAGTTTAGAGAACCTGTCACATATCAGATCCTTGCATCCCTTCACTGGACAGCTGAGGCTTCTTTAAGATTTTATATATTACTTTTCAAGTTGAAGAAAAAGCTTCTGCATTGATGGAGTCAGGGTGGTAATTCTAGTCTTAAATTGTCTTTGATGTTGGGGCTCCGGGGCTTTGGAAAATTTCAACATTTCAACATTGGTTAAGAAAGCTGCTGTACCAGTGTAATACTCACCTGAGATAAACTATCTGCATGGCTAAATGCCACGGGGGGTAAGTTGGGAAAAACCTGCTTTGGTTGAACTGTCCCAGTAGGTAGACATTTGTCAGCGATTACAGGAGTAATGTTAGCTGGGTTGGAGTAATAGCTTTTTTTCTAAGAGGGATTTAGTAATCACCTCAGTGTCAGTGTTTAGTCTCTGCACATGTAGTTTACTCAGTCACTGTTGTGTTCTTTTTTCTTTGTGTGTGTGTGTGTCTGTGTGTGTGTCTGTGTGTGTGTGTGTGTGTGTGTGTGGTAGCTCTATGGCTGGTGAAATACACAAGCAAACAGAGGAGTATGAGAAGATAAAATGGAATTTGCAGCGCAGAATACAAGAAGTAGAGGGAGAGATGACCCGACAGAGACAGGTGAACATACACAAACACACACACACACACACACACACACACACACACACACACACACACACACACACACACACACACACACACACAAACACACACGCACATGTATACACTTTTATATCTTCAGAAGACCAGAAACTGTTCCAATCTGATGACTGTGTGCCACAATGTTGATCTATGATTCATCATTTTGAATAAGACCTTTTATGGCCTCTGCTACTTCCCTCCAAAACATATTGCCATTCATGGATATGAGACATACTGGGCTACTGACACGTACAGTATGCACAGCTTTATCACAAAGCGACTCTACACAGTGACAAGTCTTGTGTTACACTTCTTCACAGCATCCTCTGTACACTGCAGAGCAATAAATAACTGGCAGAGCAGCCAGACATTCAGAGGAGAGCAGCAGCAGACCTTTAGGATGAACCCAGACAAAAGAGCCCTCACTCCGATTCTGACCGCTGTCTGTATCTGTGGGCTTTATTAACATGCACACAGCACATGCACAAGTATGTGTGTGGGTGGGTGTGGGTGTGGGTGTGGGTGTGGGTGTGTGTGTGTGTGTGTGTGTGTGTGTGTGTGTGTGTGTGTGTGTGTGTGTGTGTGTGTGTGTGTGTGTCCACTTATCCGTCAGGTAAGATGATCAGGTCATAACACTGAGTGACGAACAGGTGAGGATGAATCTTTTAGGCCATTTTTGGCTCAGGGAGGGAAAAGATTCATCATCGTCCTCCTGCTACTGTGTCCACACACACACACACACACACAGAGGTGCACAGCAGCACTGGACACGACACATGGAAATGATTTACTGTCTATATTTTTATTCCTCCGCGACAGTCAAGGCATTGTGTTTTCAGGTTGTCCGTCCGTCCCATTGTCATGAACATGATATCTCAGTAACACCTATTTGGCACAAACATTCATTTGGACTCAATGATGAACTGATTAGATTTTGGTGGTCAAAGGTCAAGGTCACAGTGACCTCACAAAATGCATTTTTGGCCATAACTCATGAATTCGTCTGCTATTTAACTCACAATTGAACTCATATTTCTATAAGGATAAAATGAAGTGATGACATTTTATATCCAAAAGGTCAAGCTATTCAGCCTGGGTAGTGCCTGCAGATCTTCCTGCTTAGTGCTGAAATAACTGACAGGAACTTATCACCTCCTCTCTTCTCTGATCTGGACTCTGTTTACAGAGATTACACTCAGTGAATCAGAGTGAAAGTATAAAAAGCTACTCCATTTCTCTCCATGTCTCCCTCTCTTGTTCTCTCTTCTTTACTCACCCAAAGGACAAAAGTCCTTATCCCATCCCCTCCCCACTGGACCGCACCAAGAATTACTGGGAGCCCTCCTCTTTGCAATATGCCTTGGGTCATATCCACATGGTTGAATGGATGCCAACTTCAACTAAACCTCTCTATGACCGAACTCTTAGTCATCCCAGCCACTCAGTATCACGATATCAATATACCCCAACCAAGGTTGTAGGAAACCTGGGTGTCATGTTTGTCATCTGACCATGATGTTTTATACAACATCAGAATCAGGCCTTACCTGACTCAGTACACCACCCAGCTCTTGGTTATCTCTCGCCTCGACTACTGCAATGCTCTTCTGGTGGACCTTCCTTCACACACAGTGAAACTCTTACAGATGGTTCTCTCTCCGATGCTCTCAGAGCAGGGGCATCCCTCACTATCCTTCTAGAGCACCTCCTCTCCTAACATCTCTAACACCCTAACTAGCACTTACAGTGCACCAACAGTGCACTCCTTCACTTTATCTCCTTCACTTTTTGAATAGATGTAATACTTAGTGCTTACAGCAAGGTCTCCCACTGCACTGAAGCTTTAGTGATGTCCCTCACTTGTAAGTTGCTTTGGATGAAAGCGTCTGCCAAATGAGTTAATGTAAATTTAAATGTAATATAAATGGAAATCCATACAACTACACATGGAATGTCAGCAGCAGATCCTTCAACCAAGATATAACTTTAATTATCACTGTGAGCACAGACAGGACAGATAGTAAAAGTCAGCTCACTAATTCATCTGCAGTGTTTGTGTTGACATCAGTCTGATAAGTGCAGACAGCTGGTTAGTGAAGCATTCGCTCCCTAGTGGAGACAGACTGAATAAAGTAAAGCCACACACTGTTGGACATCCACAGCCAGAGATAATATCTCATCAACATCAACTGTTGCAACTCTCGTTGCTGTGATCTCTGTATTCACTGAGAGATAGCCAGAGTCAGCTGACATCCTGTGTTATATTAAGTTATAAAGTAACATAGATGAGATGATAGCTGGATATATGAGTAGTCTTGAGTTAAACTGTGACATAAATAATAACTGTCATTGTGTTTCAAGTACGGACCAGGCAGTTACAGTCTATGCAGAGTCACTGCAGTTTACAGTACATTTTACACATCACGCAGCAAGCTACAAATATAAAGGTTGATCTTAGATTTTTTTTTTATTCAGCCCTATATGGATCTTGTTCTTCTTGAGAAGCGCTGAGGGGTTTTTAACGTTGACAGATCACTCTTAAATTCATTTTCAACTTTTGCAATGATCTGTTGGTTGGGAACCTCAGCATCATTGGCACTTTCCCTAGGAGCCAAATCAAATAGGTATTTGAGGTCATTTGTCCTGTCAGCTGTTGGGTTTTTAAACAAGTTGTTGCAAACCAAATTGCCCCTCTGAGACAAAAAAGACTTTCTAATCTATTCTAATCTAATCTCATATGTTAGAGATGCAGTAGATGAGAATATGTTCACATTTGAGCCCATTGTGTCACAACTGTAAGGGTAGTCAGGGTTTGAGGGGTAAAGCTGGACCCAAATGCAGTCAACACATGGGAGACGCTGCATGGGAAACACAAGCACAGGGAACCACAGTGGCAGACAATCACCACACAGAAACAGGACCAAGACAGGAAGCAAAAACACCTACACCCAAGGAAATCAATTACAAAATAAACAGGAAGTGCGAAAAGTCCAAACAAAACTAACAAAAGGTGTCCAGGACACATTGATCTCATTGACCTCCTGCTTTGTTATAATGGCAAATTGAAGATGGTGTCTGTAGTCAAATTAATTGTAATAACTTCCTAGGTGGTAAACAAACAAAAAAACTGCCATCTGTTTAGTGTCATTCTGCGGCAGTGAAGTGTTTCTCAAACATAAAATCACATTCCTTATGAATTCTGTTCCTTTCTGACACAAAAAGGATCTTTACTTCTTGTGTTTGGCTTAATTTCCATCACCCTTCACTCCAGCCACTGTCTGTCACTGCTGCCATTTGAAAATGTTGGATAATCTTTATGTGAGAGGGCAGTCATCTTTTCTGGATTAGAGCTGTGAATTAATTTAAGTTTGGAAACAACAACCAATTTGATATAACATCTCTAATCTCTCTCATCTGCCCAACAGGAGATGACAGCAGCTTTTGAGGGTGAGCTCAGACGGCGGGAACATGAGTTCAACTTGAAAATGGATGAGATGTGTGCTGTGGTGCTGTCTCATGAACTCAAGGTGAGGAGAGTTAAAGGTCGATATCTCACTGTAAACACAAGTAACAACATATAATATATGCATAGTACTCATGGTATTGTATAGTCTTATTCTAAATCTAAATACTCTAAATAGATTATGACAGAGTCATGTTCAGTTTCTTGTTGAACTCTTAATCTTTCAATAGCAGTCTCTCACACCTAATTACTATTTGTTGCTGTGTGTGTGTGTGTGTGTGTGTGTGTGTGTGTGTGTGTGTGTGTGTGTGTGTGTGTGTGTGTGTGTGTGTGTGTGTCCTTGGTAAGGTGAAGCTGCTGTCTAAAGAGACTGAAGTTCACCGTCAGGCTCAGCTTCAGGCGACAGAGACTCTCAGAGCACGTGAGGAGTTCTGTCAGCAGATACAGACCCAGCTGCAACTCAAAGACCAGGAGATCAAAGACCTCACTGATGTCAAGGACCACAGGTACCGTATGCACCTGTAATGTGTGTGTGTGTGTATCTACATGTGTTTGAGGTGTGCTGACTATCCTCTCTATCAGGATAAAGGAGCTGGTGGATGAGGTGAACTGGATGGAAACCAAGCTGAAGAAGAAGGATTATGACAGCATTAACAAGTGAGTCATTAATAACAGTCAGGCAGTCAGAGCCAGCTGCTAGTATAGGCAGCTACTGTAGAGCATGGAGACAGAAAGTGACAACAAATCTCTACATTTGCAATAGAAAGGAGAAAAAAAAGGCATTTCAGTTATTGAGACTGAGTTGGTGACATTTACACCTTATTTTCAGAATGTGTAAAGTTCTTTTTCAGTTAAATATCTGTAGCCAATAGCAGCAGGGGTAAAAACGATGGAGCGACTGTGTCCAGACAACCATCATTTGCTCACGCCGAAGTTGTCATTCTCATGAGCAGAAACAGCTTCAAATTTTGCACAAACATTCACTTGGACTCAAGAAGGAAGTGATTAAGATTTATGTGGTCAAAGGTTTCCGGCCATAACCCAAGACTTCATATACTAATTATGACAAAATACACTTGATACCTTTTATTTAATTCCTTCAAAGTTTTCACGACATATATGAATGGATGTAAACTGAACCAAATAACCATGAGGAGGTGATTCTAGATGATTTTTTATCCACTAATTCCTTCCTTTGGTGAAAATTACATAACCGCAGCTCATGTCTGAATATTGGATAAGACTAAACTCACTACTTTTCCAGCTCTTTGTATTTTGATGGGACATGGACAGCAGAGTTCCTGTGAGACATTCACTGTGTGCAACAGCAATAACAACAGGAGCGCATCCAGCCAAAGGTGGAAAAGAAAACATCAGGGATGACAGGATGATGTTTGGAACAGGCTCCGAGCCAAAGTCCACCATTCACCTCAGCCCAGCATTCTACCTGCTGGAGCTCCGCCCTGGGAGAGCACCATCGATTGTCTTAGCATCAGATTCCAGCAGGAAATGGGAGGCTGTGCCATCCTCTATGTAACGTGGACACGCCTCATCCACCAGGTGCTGGATCGAGCCGTCCAACCATCAAAGTCCTTTATTACTACTACTACTACTGCTAATGATAATAATGATTATAATAATAATGATAAGACAGGGAGAGTGCTGGTAAGGCGTCTGCCTCAGGCTTCTGGCAGTCGGACAAATGAAAGTCTCCAACCTTCTTTAATTATTCAAATCTTCCAACACAGCGGGATCTGATGGTAATTGATCCTTTGTGCTTTTTTATGAGTATCCACACCAACACCAAGGATATATAGCGAGGTTATTTATATAACAGTCGACTATTTTTACTCCTAACCCCACTCCCTCTGGGTAGTTCCAATAAACTCAGTGCTGTCAGTAAGATCATTACAGAGAGTTCTCAGTTTATGTAAGTTGTCAAGCTGCTTTTCAGTAGTATTTACAAAAGAGGCATTATTTTGCAGTTGTAAATGTAGTTGATAACTGAATGGAGCCTTTTTAATCAGTTAGATTAAAAAAATAACATATTTTAGATGAAGCCCTAATTCTTTTCTGAAAAAACTTTGTTCAGATCATGTAGCCACTGACAGAAGTTTCAGTCTCTTTGGAATTGTAAATACAACATCATATCAAAAGCATAGTTTAATATTTGAATTGATATTCCAAACATTATTATACTGCTGTATATTAATCTTTGGAGTACTGTATATCACAGTCCTCTGCAGAAAGCCAGTTTGGTATTACTGTTCAATGATTTCTGGAACCAAGTACAGACACACACGAGGGCAGGGAGGTGTGTGTGCAGTGCAGGTATTATTATAATAACCACAAAGAATGTCCAAAACTTAACGACAGGGAGAAGCACTGGCAAAAACCTCAGGAAACATGGAGAGGAACCAAGAAGGAACATAAACAGGATACTTCCAGGCACATAGAGGAAAAAAAACAGAGCAATTGACCAAGGGTGAGGGGAACACAGAGACCAAAGGGTGTAAGGGGTGAGACGCAGGTGAAACTCATCAGAACGAGGCTTACAATCACACAAAGACAGGGTGAAACTGTCAGACAGTTTGGTAATTGGTTGGTTGAGTGTCATTTTTTGTCACTTTTTACATCTGAGGAATAAGACGTATTGTAATAAATACACTAAACATTACTTCCACATGTGCTTGCTCCAGCTGCCGCCTCATGACAGCATGGAACCAGTGCATTTTGTTGGTAACTTCAAAAACCTGGTCACTTTGTTTCTTCTTCAGTGATGCCACATTTGTCAAAATGGCCTGGTGTCTTCTGGCACGTCACCAGCTGTGCAGTGTTTCATGGTGTTTCCGTTTAAAGGGTTCATACGGTTCAAACAAAGAGTGTGTAACAGTCTCTACAAAACAAGTTTATCATTACTCTGTTCTACGTCTCACTACATGCACTAAAGTAGCAGCATTCCTGGTTATTAACACATGTAACCTTTTCACGTACACACATGTATACATGTGTGCACTTCAGAAAGGGAAAATATCTCTGTGACAGCAGTATAATTCGATAAATCATAAAGGGGGCGGGTTTTGTATCTGTATTTTTTTTTGCTTGAGGGAAGAGGATTTCACTTTTTCCCATCCCGTGTATTTTATTGAATCCTTCTCTTATGATATTTATGGTGGAAAATATGCAGAAATGAAATCGTTAAATCAAAAAATTGGTTTCATGTTTTTGTCGGGCCACCACTAAGGGGTGCAACAGCATGTTTTTTTTTTTTTTTAATAAATCATTAAAACAGCTTTCAAAATAGACCATATTTGCTATACACATCCAGCGTATGTTACAGACTCAGCATGTCAAATATGGTAGCAGAGGTGGAGCTCTGACAGTTTTCCCAAAATCTATCTATAAGGAATTCCTCCTAGGTTACAAATATGTGCTTCAAATGACACCAAAATTATTGCAGGATGTATCAATTTATAATTTGTTTTCAGTTATTACAATTCATTAAAAATTAGAAATAGATAAAGCCTTCATTTAATTTGTGGTCACCTGCTGCCTTCTGCTGGATAATCTGCATTTTTTCTGCATAAAAGCCGAATGAACTGTGCATAAAACTGCAGGATATCTAAATGTCTCTTAATATCTAACTGTATTACTGACTTTTGTCAAGATACAAGAATGCCGTCCAGGCTCTGAAGGAGTGTGACACACACCGGGAGGCTCAGCGTCAGGCCCACACAGAGCAGCTGCAGAAGGCTGAGAAACACATTGTCGAACTGCAGGAGAACGTGGAAGCTCTGACTGCACAGATACGCCGCATACAGGACGACCAGCAGGAGGCTGTGGAACAGAAAGATGAGACAATCCAGAGGTCAGACGGACACTGGTGGAAAAAAGGACAAAAATAGCAAACATCGTCATATTAACATTAACTGGAGAACCTGTGTTTATGTGTGTGTGTTTTTTCAAAGGCTTTGCACAGAGGTAGAAACAACCCGGACTTGCTGGAACCAGTACATGAGTGATGTGTCCAGTGAGATGGTCGTCAAGGACACAGAGATGATCGCCCTGCAGGAGAGAGAAACCAAACTCAGGACCGAGCTGGAGAGGAGCAGGGAGGAGACGGAGAGGTGAGAGGAAGGGATATGATAAAAAACATTAGTTCTGATTATGTAGCTTTGAAGATATGAGTTATACCACCTGATCTGTTGTTCTTCCTCTTTTATAAAATGTGTGTGTGTGTGTGTGTGTGTGTGTGTGTGTGTGTGTGTGTGTGTGTGTGTGTGTGTGTGTGTGTGTGTGTGTGTGTGTGTGTGTGTGTGTGTGTGTGTGTGTGTGTGTGTGTGTGTGTGTGTATTGTCAGGTACAAGCAGCAGCTGAGTGCTGGGTTAAAGAGAGAGCAGGCTTTAGAACAGATGCGTGTCCAGGTGGAGCTGGAGTGGCAGAGACGCTGTGAGGACATGAAGGCCGAACACTACCTTGCCAATGAGCAGCTAATACAAGACCTGACCCAAGCTAGAGATCAGGTCAGCCCCTCACTCACATTACACAACCCCACTCTACACAGTGTATGTTGCTCCACTGGCGCGCACCTGAACATTTTAATACAATAATTTGACATGGAAACAGGCATATTGCCTCATGGGACACAGCATGTGGTCAGGAAGAGTAGGCGGGTCTTAGACAGAGGTTGGGACACTGTACTGGTGCTGATGAGAGAGTGATGATACACAGTGAAGCGCACCGTCACAGTGTCAGTTGCTGTATCTGGCCTTGTGGGTGTTGCTCCTGCTGTCTTAAACATCTGTGGTGCTCAGTCATTCACAGTCACTGATAGCAAATACACACACACTGACTACGTATAGGTGCATAAACAAAAACAAAAGCAACCTACAGCCATAATATACAAAAACACCGTGGCGCATGTCATCAAGTTCATCAATCATGACCTTTTTCTTGTTTTATCACCATATGGAAGTTTCTTGTTATAACAACAGGTTTTGAGAGTTCTGTGTTGTTATGACAAGAAAAGTTGTAATAACTTGTTATCTAGTAATATGTCATCATAAATATCTTATAAGGTGAAGAGGATCTTCACCATCAGATTGGGGCCAAAAAATCTGATCAGGACAAATCAGGACATCCCTACAAACTCTTTTTCATTCCAAAAGTCAGTTTGCAGTGATGCATTATGCAATTATTTATATACATTTTTAGCTGCACTGATCAGGCTGTCATTAGATGTCTGTAGTGGTGTAGTGTAAAGGTCAACTGAGGATTCTTTTCTTTAGACAGAATCATTCTCAGTAAATTCAGCAGAATGCGTAGGCAGTCAGTGTTGATATCACTTCCCCTTAGTTACACAGTTCCCCTCAGATGCAAACAGGAAACAGTCATGTCTTGGTGCTGACACATAGTGTATCTGCCTCCTGGCACCTGGGTGTGCCACAAGCCAGACCACACTGCTCTGACAGTGGAGTGCTCTTTATACTACTAGTGTTTCTGGAGTTTGTACTACTTCAGCACACTTGTTTTACAACATTTGTGACTCCAGATGCAAACAGTGATTAAAAGGGTCATTAAATCTGTCTGATGGTAAGCAAACAGCAGCCCTGCCACTCGTTTATAGTGCATGCTGCTGCAGTGAGTGCATTGATCTTTGCCTGTTTGCTGAGACAGAAATAGCAGTGCTCCTGCTTAGAAGGCCCAAGCTGATAATGTAATCAATAATGATACTAACACAGGTTTAATGATGGTCTCTGTCAGGTAACAGCAGAGCTGAAGGAGAAAGAAGAAGAGCTGCAGGACCTGACTGTGTTACTACGATCTGTTAAAACAGAGAGAGACCAGGCGATGCAGGTGAGGATACATCCACCTTCCACTGTGTATTAATAAGCGCTACCAGATGAGCCATAGGGGTTTTGGTCTCTGTGTATTTTTTGTCTTTGTTTTAGATTTAAATAATGAAACTACTAATGAAACGTGTGTTCCACCATACACTGCGACCGCAGGCGGTGTCTTTTAATGGGTGTTACTTCATACAAGTGGTCGTTGCCATGAATGTAATTTGGTCTTTAAAACTGGTTGAACGAAAGTAACTGAGAATATTTAAATGCTGCGTGTTTTTGGTCAATTTCCAGGCGCAGAGTTGTTAAATCTCGCTCGTAAACACTGTCTCACGTGTCAAGCTGCCCAAACAAATCTCACGGCAAATAAGAAGCCTGAAAATATAGAGTTACATAGGGAGAACAGGCTTTTTGAACATCAGGCTGTTTTGTTTTTTCACTTTGAGCCATAGTTCCATAATCATCTCCTGATGGCCACACTCAGAATATTGTTGTGGTGGCCACATTATAGCAACAATATTCTCAACAGTGGAGGGCCATCAGGAGACTGGGCCAGTGGCTCAGTGTGAAAATACAAAACATCAGAGAGAGACAGAGAAAAGGAGAGAGAGAAAGCAAGAGAGAGAGGGATAGATGTGTCTATGTTGTGGTGATCAGGCTGCGCTGCACACTGCAGTTCTGTCTCGTGTCCCTCCACCTACGCTCAGTTCCAAACCCGTGTTTGTATGTGTTTTTTTAATGATTTTTTGGGAATATTTATGCCTTTGTTTGACAATGACATTGAGGACAGACAGGAAACGTGGGGAAAGTGAGGAGGGGTATGACGTCAAGCAAGTGGTCCAGCCGGCTTGGAGTGTGATGACTCACTGCTCCGAGAATTAACACCATGGTGGTATGCGCCACAACCACTTAGCTATCAGGTCACCCCATGTGTTTGTATATTAAATGTGTTTATATCTTAATCATGGTTTAAATATTGAGACAAGCAGCGGACTGTAGCTGACTCACTCAACATGAATGACAAAGTTATGCAGTAATATAAAAAACATAAAGGTGAGGCTCTGAGAAAAAAAGTTAACCACTAACATGTAGTTATAGAGAGGAAAGTAACCATTTCAAAGCAACACACTGTTCATATATGTCGAGTTTTGCCTCATTCTCTTTGCTTCTACGTTTCTTTTCTGAATCACTACCCAGTATTCCCAGTACAGTGAAACTTCCATTTTTTCCATTTAATGACCTTTCCTCTTAAAATATCCTCATGCCAAGATGTCACCTTGCTGTTACCATCTACCAGACCAGTTCTGTGTTCCCAGCAATGATCCCTGTTAGTAGCCAAGTTTCCGCCGCAGTTTTGCTCAACATAGAAGTGAAACAGTTTTAGAAAATCTGACAAAACACAATTGTGAATGGCTTGTGTTTCCACTGAGTGATGTTCCACTGATATCATTCCAATTAAACGATGAGCGATTTCCAGCATGTCGCGGCAGGCGCCACGTCTTGAATGCGATAAAAGTGACTCCCTTTCAATTTTGTGAAATATTGCTTTGTCAAATTGTCTGAAAAACCACCTCATGCAAGTGTCTAAATTGTTTTTGCGACATTCACGTTTCCATTACTGGTTTTTAAATTCTCAATTTCAAATTGCATATTAAGCAGGTTAATGGAAACACACTTGAAATACCAAGTGATGTTCCCTGAACGCATCTCCCATACAGGGCATACTACTGACTGAGTGGAAATCTACTCCTGTTAATGTCCCATTCCCCTGCTCTGTAGCTTTAATTATCATGATGCAGACACTAAGAAGTTCCTTCAGCCACTGCAGATTCTCTTTCCTTGAGGAGCAGTGCCAGCTTTGGCACTATTTTCTCCTTGCTTCCATGATCTCAGTATTGTGGAGCACATGTTACACCTCACTGAGTAATGGTTACTTATGTGCAAATGATCTTTCTCGTAGTGTTTTATCAGACAATATGGATCACCCTTGAGGCAATGCTTGGCAGGTTTTTTTCTCATCCTCAGGGTTAACTAACCTCTTACAGACCCCCTACATACACCCATATGTCACATGGCGGTATTGTATGTTCAATCCAGCTCATGCCACATAGTTCTCCAAGAGAGCATTTAGAGCTGTCCCGTGTTTTGGCCTTTGGCCTTTTCCTCAAGCATCCTGAGAGGTATGGTGGCCTTTCGGTCTGGCTCGGTTGCGCCCCGACATACCAGCCTGTGTGAGCTCCACTGGCACCAGGAGGAAAAACACATCGAGGTTCTGTACATGTAAACCTTGTCAAGTGACTCACAGAGCACTCCAGCTAAATACTTGGAATGAAGCTCCACATAGCAAGGCGTGAAGTATTTGTTGACCTATTATCTAAAGACATTAGCCTGCACATTTCAGCTTTCTCTGAGAGTGTTAGAACATTATGGCTGCCATGTTTAATCTATGATGTTACAGCTAATCCACCAGTTATTTCAGTAAGAACAGAACTAAAGTGACTGTTTACAAACGTCATATACAGATGAGCTCACAGCTGGTATTTCTGCAGACTGTGCAGATGACAGAAAAGCCAAAGAAACGTAATCTACTCTTTACTTTGTTATAATCTGAAACATCCTGAGCGCATCTTGACTTCATCTCTCATTTCATGTCAGTATGAAAACTGTCTGTAAGAGCAATCAGAACTTTCAGCACAGTGACGCAACAAGCTGTAGACTCACACTCATGTCAGAATGTAACATCACCTGGAAATGTCTCCAGTGCTAGAGTTCCCACAGGGCTAAAATCATCTATGGTACAGTCCTAGCTGACTAGACAGCATCAGTTACCCCCGGTGGGTGCTCTGACTCTGCTGACTCAGCTGTTGCACCATGGTGCAGTCAGTTGCCTGCGTGCAACTGTTTCTGTAACATAAAAAACAAGTAGGCAGGAAACAGATCAGACTTTAGAGAGAATATATCACCAAAAATATCATTGGAAAACATTTGGTTGTTCATTTTGGCACTTAACTACTTTACAACATCTTCCTGTGCAGCAATTTGGAACGACTATAAACTCATTTGAAAGAAACGTAATAAATGAGCTAACTGGCTCAGGTAAAGTGATTTTATAATGCTCTCATAATGCCCCAGATGTTACCACCTGTCTTGGTGCGTTCCTTTAGTAAACACACAGATAGATACAGTCTGGCTCTTTAGTGCCTGAAAAAGGGGCTGCAAATATGTGGTAAATGTCCTCCAATACATGCAGTACTCACAGTAAAGCAGAAGAGAAATGATACAGAAAGATGAAGATACATACAGTACACTACTCTGTTGACATGAGTGTTTGTTTATCTACACACAGGGTCTCACACCAAAGGTAGACTCTCTGGCATCAGAAGAGATCCGTCGTCTGCAGGAGCAGAACAACATCCTGCGGGCTGTGGTCACCCACATGAGGAAAGACATGGAGGGTCTCAGCCACCGCCCACCCCCTCCCCAGGCCCAGCCACAGACCTCCGCTCCTCAGCTAATTCAGCATCCAGGAGCCGCTGCAGCCACCTCCATCACCCCTACAGCTGACACTCAGATGACCACTGGACCACCTCCCCAATCCACTGACATCTCCTCCAAAGTCAGCCCAGCAGGTGTGGACCAGTATTTCTCTCCTACACGAACATGGTTGATGCAGTCATTACTGTTTTTACTGTGGCAAGCTACACTTACCTTTTTATTGTTTAGCACCAGCAGCTACTTTCACAAAAACAGACTTTGTGTTTTTTTTTTCAAACTAATAAGCAGACTTCAGATAGACATGTAAATTCATCAGTTGCACAAAGGTGTCCAGTTTTCAATCATCTTAAAGGTTTTATATGTAACCTTCAGAAAACCCTTGTTAGTAATGATACTGGTGGCTGTTAAGTGAACTTTACAGTTTACATGAATGAATGTGATATTTACCCATAATTATGATGATATGGACCTTTTCAGATATTTTCAGAATTTGGTGTGTGTGTTTTCCATTTGAATACCTTGCCAATTATTAAGGATTTGCCAAAATTGGATCATGACTGGACATGAATAGAAGAGATGTTCAACAGTTTCAGGTTCTTCAAGACAAAGACGTGTCAACCTAAAATACAAATCTCTTAAACGTTTCTTTGTTAAAATCTATTATTTAGGCCAAGAATAAAGACTAACACCGATTCTGTGTGTACTATAGAGCAAACAACAAGACAGCAAACTGTGGCTACAGCTGCTGCTGCAAAGCTAATAAGCAAAGAAGACGAGACGGTTTCCCATAGGCAGCAAAATTCACAACAGCTAACATCACAACAACAGCAAAACTTGGCAAACACACAAATATGACACTGGTACCTGCTTGCTAACTAGCCAGCTGGGATTAACTGTCACAAACATTAGCGGACGGGACAAAACCAAACAGCAATCTCTGAGGCTGTAAAACTGTTTTGGTCTCTACATCTAATTTCCTCCTTCATGACAGCTGTACGGGGGGGGGAATGTTTATATAACTTGCTTGTTTACATTTTTATTAAGGCTTAAAGTTATGTATAATTGAGGGCTCCTTGCCCATTTTTGGATTAGCCGGCAGTTAGGGGCGGTGTAAGGTACTGGCAAGAGGGCGACGGCAGAGCAGCTCACCCTGAGTGAGTGACATCACAGGAACTACAACCATCTTTGTTTACAGTCTATAGACTAAAAACACTACAGACCTATTGGCTCTATGAAACATATCAAAACTAATGTCACTGACCTGTCTTGCAGAAACACAGCAACCTCCTCATCTGTCTTCCTGCCTCTCAGCTTTCAGAGGTCTCTCCACTGTTGCAAATTGCAATCGCATCCCATTCCACATGGTCTGGTGGTGACAGAGGGGTAGATTGCTCCTTCTCTTCCCCTGGAAATCCTTAAATTGGCACTATCCATTAGCATGTGTCAGATTTACCGTCTCTCGCTCGCACTGCCCCCATTACCCCATCTCCCCTCTTCTCTTCTCCTTTCCCTTGTTCTGTGCGTGAGCACGAACACCCCCTGCTGCTGATTGGCTGGAATAATGCTGTGTGACTCAGTCCGAGCCACTTTGTTTGTTTCTCATTTACAGAGCCAGGGCTGTGGAGGTGCACTGGATTTTGTTTCAGCACACTGACACACAGAACAAAAAGCTAGTGGACCATGAGGAGATATTCACTGAATCAAAGTATATTGGATTAGAATCACGTACTCTATCTTTAAGTAGCTTCACCACAACCAATGCTGATGTATCTTTCATTATGATGCATTATGTTATATTGAGCAAGTTTCAGGTGTCGGTGAGTTGAAAATCCCAGCACCTCATTGATTCATTGAAAAATGGCTGCTGGAAAGAAGAAAGGATTTATTGGACTGAGGAACAAAACCTCTGGAATGGTTCTTTAAACTGCCACCTGGTATCATGTCCATACTCAGCTGGTAAAACCTGGCTGCTGTTCTCTAACACATATTGGTCCAAAAGACAGACATAGTTTGACATATAATTCACCTAATGAGTGAAATCCTTATATCAGTTGGAATGATGTATATGTTTTTATTTGTCTTCATTTGTCATTTTTCCTCAGGTGGTCAGTTTGCAGAGAAACGTCCTGAAAGCTCTGTTGTGAGGAAGCAGGAGGACAGAGTGACACACACAGAGTCTGCTCTCGCCAACATCATGGAACAGGTACTGAAGGAATCAGGAAACTGGTTGAAGTTGATCAGTTCCATCCAGGTAAGTGTCTGGACCAGATGTGTCCATGGGAACAAGTTTGTTTAGAGCTGACTGTGGGGCAGTCAAAAGAGGGCAGGATAACTTCCTTTAATGTATCCCAGCCCTCCACAAAACTTGCTTCAGTTAGAGATTGTCTATTAAAGGGTCACCTCACCAGTCGGTTGGTGGGAAGGTATTGTATTAGCTGCTGCAGCAACCCAGTTTCCTCAAGTCTCATTTTATCCTCCTCCCAGAGTGCACTGGTACAACAGCTCCAACTGGAGAACCTGTATTTGAAGCAGAGACAGGCCTCAGGTCAGTGTCAGAACGTCCAGGGTGCGAAAAGCCCTCCTGTCATGCACACCAGGCTGAAGCAGGCAGCGTCCTGTATCGCCCATCTGAGCAGAGACAAACAGCAGCTGATAGAGATGTGCAACCGCCTTCGTGCTCAGATCAGCACAGCTGGACTACAGGGTACAATAACAGACACACACATATACACACAGTGATGTTAACACCGTGTGTAATTAAAGGGACAACATCAGTAGGTATAGTAACTGACTAGATAATATGTTACTAATCTAATTCAATTCTGTGCTCCATTATTATTGTGTTCAATTATTCCAGCCAGACTGAACCCCAGCAGTCCATCATGACTGACACACTGAGCCTTTGAACCAGCAAAAGATCAGATAACACATCACAGTTTATCACACACTAAAGAATTGAACTGGTTAAAATCCTGAGGCCATCCCTGAAACCTTTTTGAACAATTCTCCAGCCGAAATATACAATTAAAAAAAACATGGTTTAATGTTGTAGTTCAGTTACTGGGGCACCAAGTTGTCAGTTTATTAAGTACACCTAGCTAAATTCAATGCTAATCAATTCAACCACTGCAGTAAAACCTCCATCTGTCAAGTTTAAAATGTTTAGTTTCTGTTGACACTGTACCAAAGATACACTGATTCAAACCTATTGTCATTTTTGAGGCTGTAGTTTCAGGTGCTGGTGATGTTTATTGGATGTTAATTTCTAATATTTTGCCATCACCATTTATTTATATTTTCCTATAGGGTGCTTTCTTTTCAGCAGACATGGCTCCTCGCTTCCCTCATGTCTCCTCCTTACATCTTACCTTCTCAGCAAGTTAGTCATGACACACAGTCAAGTCAAATTTTATTAAAGTTATAATATGTAACTTTTTTCCACATTATCCCAAATGTCCCAGCAGTTTTCAAATCTAGAGAAATCAGTGATTTTAACAGTCCGTGTCATTTGGTTGCCTGGCAATGACGTCCGTGTTGTTGTTGCCTGCCAGAATAAATTTGACTTTATATCCAGTTTTAAGCCACATTCTTTAGATACATCTTTTTAGATCTTGATCATTTTTAACTACGTATTTTAACCGGATGTAGGATTTTAGTCACCAGTCGTTAGTCATTGTTTCTCTGACAAATTATCAGAGAAACAAGCTGAGGAAACGTTATAGCATTCTCAGCTCCCGGGCTTCCTAATTCAGCTCTTGTTAAAAACCTTCTGAACATCTGACACTGAAGAAATCCAAACCAGGAGAAGATGACAGCAATGACAGCAATGCTGGTGAAGACAACAACTCCCATGATCACACACTTCATCATCTAGTGCCATCTATTGTCATGTTTTGACTGAGAGACCCCTAGAGGGTGAAAATTACATACCCTGTGTGTAATATCAATATCATTGATGATGGCAGATGTCGATCAGTTTCTGGGTCACCGACCGATGTGTGGAGGACAGTAGGAAGCATAATAAGCAGAATGGAAAGCACCCAAAGACCCCTAAAGCACTGTGTGTCTAACAGAACCAGTGGAGCCAGAGAAGGACGCCTCCACAGAGAAACAAGGAGACCAGCATGACCGGCTGTCTGCTCTGGAGCAGCTGCAGTACCAGCTCACCACACAGGTACCTGCTCCAACTCAAGTTCTTTAAAGGTTCTTCTTCATCACACTTATCTTTTCATATTGTACCACTTCAGATTCACCAAGTGAGGTGGTCACTAGGAAAGAAGCTTCACTTTAGTACGACAGAACCGGAGCAGCTGTCATTACACACAACCGTTATTTACACCCGACTGTGGCCATTTATAGTGTTGGTGCCGTTAATTAATCACACGTATCTGTTTACATCATCACTGTTATATCTCAGTCATCGTTAATAAACATCAGACAGTTGGTCAATGATTCATTTATAAAGCTGATATTGAAACAGACTTTACAAAGGAGGCTACTTCACAGTTGAGGATAAAATTAAAAGATCACTGATGAGGGAGTGATGGCTTGAATGTAAATAAAAAAGATATAAATGATCATCACTCATAAACATATTTAAAACTAAACTGATACATTTTACAGATTGTTGTGTAGATTTCAATAATAATGACACAATCAGGAAAATTTGTAAGACACCTAACAAACAATGTTTTACTATGAGGCTACATCTCTCATCTTATATCTAGAAACGTGTTTGTACACCTGGTCTGAAGTAAGTGTGAGGTGCACACATTCTTTTCTAAATACCAGGTCATGTGAGGAAAATGGTGTGTATCAGCTGTTTCCAGTCTAATCACTGGCTGTATGTTTAACACAGACATGACATTCATATCAATCTTCTCATCTCACCCTTGGTAAGAAAGTGAATAAGTGTATTTTCCTAAATGTTTTAACTATTTGTTTAAGCTGGAACAGTCCTGATATTAGAATCAGTTAGAGTGAGTTATAGTCTCAGTATGTCCAGCAGGGGGGGGTAACCATCAACCATTAATGTGCTGTGCCCTTCAAGGAAAGCAGGTGCAACACTGGCAGGTGAAAAGAGGCAGCAGGTGACACTGTGTGTCATAGAGCAGAAGGACAATCAGAAAAGAGCCACTAATAACTCTGTCTGAAAGAACCTGGTGCTGAGTATGTGTTTTACCAGCAGAGAGCACAGTGGCTCCACTAATGGACTTGTGTCCACAGGAGCTGCAGTACGCTCTGAGGCAGAGGCTCTGCACTGTTTCTGAACAGCTCCTCCCTGAAGCCGACAACCAAGGTCCTGCTAAAAGAGGGGCTGCCAACCCCTGGTCCCAGGGTCACAAAACCACAGACAGGCCTGAGGTAACAGCAGAGTCTTCATTACTGCATTCATTATTAAGAAATGACTTGGCTGCACAGTTTACTCCTCATATTGAATGGTTATCTGTTGGTGAAAATCAAGTACTATTAAAATGTACCTGAAAGTAAACAAACTATAAAAAAAATTAGTGCAACAAACTTCATGTTTAGTTTTCTCTACAACTTTAACACACCCATTGAGTAAAACATCTTTAAATGAACTCTGTCCTGCTCTCTTCTTCTTCAGAGCGCCAGGAACAAAGAGAACACTCCTCCGCTCAGCCGGTCACAGAGCTCAGTGGATGCGGGTCTGCAGCCGCGCTCAGGTCTGTCCAGGTCTCTGTTGTCATCAGAGGAATCGCTGCGATCGCTGAAGGAGCTGTGGGAGAAACTAGACAATGCACTCAGTCCATCTGTTTTCTCAGAAGGTAGCCACACCAGAATAACTTTTTTAAAAAATTAAATAGGTTTATTTGGGGCTTTCATGTTCCTAAAAATCATAAAGAGTCATAATGTTTTTTTGGTATGTTACTTCAGAAGAACAGCAGGTTTACACCAGACATGAGCAGAGCAGCGTATGTGCTTTACTCCAGGGTTTGTCATCTGAAGGTTGAATATGATTCTCCACCTGTTTGTTGGGGTCAAACATTTGTTCTCACTGAAGCCACCAAGTAATGTTTCTCTATTCTATGTAACAACTGCATATCATATCATATCATATCATATCATATCATATCATATCATATCATATCATATCATATCAACATTAAATAATAACTTGAAATACAATATATTGCACTGCTAAAGTGAGATCAGATGCTTACCTATTTTGTAAGTGGTCCAGGATGGACTTGTGATAAGAGTATGTGCTGAAGCATGAACACTCAGAATGTCACCTCCCTCCTGTAATTTATTTACAACCTTCTAACTGTCACCCAACTGTCTAACTCATCACCATCGTGTTGTTTTATGTGTAAATAATGTTGCCTCAGAACATCCTGAGGTGTGAGCGTCTTGCTCAACAGCACCTTAGTTAGTGGTGATAATGATAACTAATCAAACCAGTGAATGTCACAGGCATCAACACACATGAAAGACTTAAAACGCTCCTTAACACTTGATTTCACTTTTTTTTTTTTTATTACAATATGTCTTGTGTTAGTAAATTTTATGAACAAAATTGACACCAAAATAACACAAACAACAAACAAAAAGAATGATATGCAATCAAAATCATAGTGCGATTATTTTGGCAGATACTGTGATTACAAAATGAGTCACAATTTCCATTAGAGTTGTCATCTTTGTATTTCATTTTCACAGGAAAGAATATAAAAAACTAATAGGGTTTGTAGGCTGCAGCATCTAATATTTCTAATGGATCAGTGCTACTTTAAAAGATATGGTTTTAATTACATTATAGGCTAGTTACTACATTACTTCCTGTTCTGTCATATAATGGAGGAAACTAGAATATAATGTAGGAGGGCCTTAAGTAGAAAATTATGTTTATGGTCAAAAGGGTAATCCTATACACACTGTACAGAGGCCTAATAAATATGATTTGTATGTCACAGACCGGCAGAGATTGATGTTCATCCAACTAAGATAAAAAAAATGTGGCACCTATGAGGTGAGAGTCCTCCGCTGAGGGTCGTTATTAACTTTTTCATGCTCATATAAAGGAGTTGAGCTGTGTATGTAAAGAAGAAGACCATGCACAGATCTTGCAGAAATGACAAGTACAGGTAGTTGGGTTACAGTTGGGCTGTCTGCTTCGACCATTTGGGTTGGCAGGAGAGAAATGGGGGAGAGAGGAGAAAGAGGGGGGAGAGAAAAGTGAGGGACAAGGAACAGCTGTACATACAGAACATGAGTCTGGTGGGGGGATATGTGGAGTCAGGGCTTCTTATGTCTCAGTTTTTCTATAGAGGATCATAAAGACCCTGTGGACCCGTCCTGAAATACATCAAGTCCTCATATGACTGTGGACTGTAAACAGGGATTTAATAAGTGTGTCAGCAATCAGTAATACCATCACACGAGTGGGCATAGTCCTCCGTGTTACCGACAGTACGGCTGCAACCCCTGCACCCAGTGTGAACACCAGTGCAGTGGCTGGATCAGTGAAGGACAGATGGCAGGGCTGTTGCCCAATGTGTGGCTTCAGTCTCTGTCAGCTCTCCAGAGACCAGTTTCTCAACCGGAGCGGCCGCCAGATCAGCCTGAGACGCAGTGATCAGCATCATACCATCCACTAATTGTGAAACAAGACCAATGTGGCACAAGGTTACAGTACACATCTGATGACTGCACAGATGGGGTCAAAAAGTTTATCACAGATATAAACAGCTGAGTGAGTAAAGATTAGATAAAGTTTTCATTGTGAGCAAGGAGGCACTGTGAAGTCGCAATGTGAGGGAGGAGCAAGAGACGAGGTGTTAAGAAATGTTCAATCCGATTCTTCATCTTAATTTGCATCAAAAGGCAATGCTGAGTTCATGTGCTAGATTGTTTTATTCAAGTCCGTGCAGCAGTTTATGAGAAAATGTCTTGTGATGATTAGAAAGCAATTAAACACAGTTCTGGATCCAGGCCTCCAGCTTTCTTTGAAACAACAAGGAAATTTAGTTAGCCTGGATGCTTCCTGCCACAGCTTCATCTTTATTTTAATTTACACGACTCTGCTATTAAAACAAATCTAATTACAATAAATGTAATATTCCACATCCACATTCTTCTTTTAAGACACATTTCCTTAAAGTTCCCCCCAAAAGTTTGGTATCTCTCTCTCTCTATTTGCTTGTGTCTGAGCTGCTCTCGTCATCCCACCACTAAGTTCTTGGGACAAACAGTAAACCTCAGGCTCTGCCTGTTGTCTGGAGATGTAGAGGAGGAGTTTATATATTTTCCTGAAAGCCTGTGTCATGGAGAACTGTGCTCTCTCTGTCCACTGTGATGAATGGGCTCCTTCCTTGACTATTATTACTTTACTTTTATTGTGAACAAGCAAAAGTGAGATACAATAAATTGCTGCACCTCCTGAGCTCAGTGAGGTAGATATTCCACATGTTGACGTGTCCTCGACAAAGACACGAAACCCCAGCTTGCAACAGAAACAAAATGTAAGTTGCTTTGGACAAAAGTGTAACAAAAGAAACTGTTGTTCCGCTGACTCTTGGTTAAATGACTTACTATGGTGACTTCCAGCGAAACTCTGGATGAATTAAGTCTAGTTCTATATGTGATTCTGTTGTGGCAGAGGCACACCAAAACCAGTAACAGTAATGTTTATCTGATTGAAAGATCTAAATAGTTTAAATGCCACTGATGGTCTCATACCTCAGACCACTGACCCACTTGGACACTTGGAGCCACAAATTTGAACCTAAATTTGGTTAAAGACACCAGTTGCCATTTAAATAGCACCTCTCTTGTCTCTCCCTTGTCTCTCTCTTGTGCACTCAAAGGTCCAGGTGAGCTGACCAGGAGGGAAGAGGCTGAGTCTGGTGGTGCTGGAGTCCAGATAATGGTGCACGGTGTCAGTGCTCCCATTCATAGCCAGTCCCAAACTGAAGTCCAGCAGAGGATGAACCCCTCTAAAACACCATCACACACCACCAAGACCAGCAGACCTGGAGCCCCTGGAAAGACGAGTAAGATCCGAAACTACAATGTAAAAGACTGACACACACATGTAGGACAGTCTGTCAGTGTACTGGTCATGTCCCACTCAGCCTGTGACAACTGTTCAAACCTTCTGTGGCTCTGGAGGAGCTTTGTTAAGTCTGATGACATCAGGGTTATCTCAGCCACATAACAGAAAGTCTGCATTACAAGCTAGAGGTGTGGAGTTAGAAAAGGGGGTTCTAATGAAAACACTGTTTTATTGAATGTTTTTTATTGAAGATGGATCCATGCTAGGAACAAGAGTTGCTCTGGTACCAATACTAGTATCAGAAATGCCTCAGATACTGCCCAAAATACTGGAATGGGTATTGGCCAGTGCATGAGTCTATGCACCGATCTGATTCTACATAATTTATTAATAAACTTTACAGTTTCACACCCAGATAAAATGCCAGTTTTCCAGGAAATCAATTCTTTTTCACTACTGTTCAGCCAAAGGCAACTACCGTTTTAGAGTGGTCAATAGTGTAACGTTCCACCAATAAAAGGGCAATGTGTAAAGTATGCAAGGCTTTAATTTCAAGGGGCAGTACTATTGTCAGGACAACTAGTGTAGGATGTGTTATTTAATCCTAAACTCCTTTTTTAATGACTGACAGTTGACTTAGATAATAAAAGAAAGATTCTATGGCATTCATGTATCCAGTCATGTTTTACAAAGCGTTTAACCTGAGCCATACAACAATGACAGCAATCATATCACATCCACACAGGGTCAGTAGCATACAGCTGTTAAAAATATTTTTAACACAATTGTTTTGGATCAGTACTCGATATTGGCCGATGCATAAGTTCAAGTGTCGGAATTGGGTTGGAAAAAATGGTATCGGAACATCTCTACAAGGAACTGAAAGTCAGGATTTCTTGATTTGTAACATTATTTCATAAGTTTTTTATGTAATTACAGCTTCCTCTAAATGATCGCGAAGCGCTTAAAGAGAAATGCACTCCAAATTAAGAAATGCTACAAACAGAAAAACACTAAATTCATAATTGTATTTTCAGAGTATCAGAGCTCATGTGTCTGAGCAGTTAAAGACCACAATAAATAGGCTTTATTGTGTATAATTCTATTTTTAAATGTATTCTTCAAGGCCATTTTGTATGTTTCATTGCCCTGTAATAACAGTTCCAACATTTATTATTCAAATTGTCTTGTTTCATTGATTGAACTCAGTGGCTACACATGCAAATCTGACTGTGACTCATCAGAGAAAAGATGCTAATGTTGCCCACAAAGTCCAGTAAAGTTGCTAATGCAGCCTTGACTAAAGATATGGTGCCTGGGCAGCTCATGGTTAAAGCACAGACCATGGAGTGCAGCTTTGTTGGATGTCATCTTCAATCTCTCTCTTCACTCATTTCCTCTCATCTCTTATGGAAGCATACAGACGATGAAAGCTCTGAGAAAGCACAAACCAGGAACAAACTAGGAACTATAACAGAATAAGAAAGTCAAACCAATTTCTCTGAGATCAGTGGTTAAAGAAGACATTCACTCAGTCAGCTTGGCATTCAAAGAACTAACTTTTGCGGTGATAAATCGACCAACAGAGTTTTAGAAACATTCTGTTAAAGGGTTTTTACCCTCAACAGTAAGAAGAAAATATGTTTTAAGGAATTTAGAATTAAAAAGTTTAAGAATATAAGGAAAAGATATGTTTAATTTCCACTTCCTTCTAAAATAAATGAGGCTAACTTATTTTAAATTTTTAAATGAGATTTATCCAACAAACTAATTCTTAAGACTGAGATTAGATATTAATGTGAATACCTGTGTATTTTGTGAAAGGGAAATTGAATGTTTTGAACATTTTTCCACTAGGAAACAATGTCCTGTTTTACTGGAGTGATATGGAGCTGTCACCCTTCACTATGAAGACAGTCACTTTTGGTGTTTTTAAATGTAAACAGGAATTTGGACTTTGGAATCATCTTGTTCCTGGGAACTTACTTTTTTATTCATGAATATAGTTTTTAAAGACTAAAGTCAATTAAGAAGAATGTGTTAAAACTTCTGAAGAACTGTAAGTTGTTAAAGAAGAAAGGTCTTACATTGTTT
Organism: Seriola aureovittata; assembly: GCF_021018895.1. Lineage (NCBI taxonomy): Eukaryota > Metazoa > Chordata > Actinopteri > Carangiformes > Carangidae > Seriola > Seriola aureovittata. The sequence goes on along the minus strand of NC_079384.1, from coordinate 20,428,400 downwards.
TCATTACTAGATGTGTTCAAGCTCATTTGAGGTAAGACACACCTACTACCTGAGCCTCGGGTTGGAGAGGCTGGACTCGGAGCCTACAGGTGGATGTGGATGGAGATGGAGATGGGGCCCTTGAAATGTTGACAGCAGTAGTAGCAGCAAGTAGCAGCATCATTTGCATGAGCAGTTTGGCAGCAGGCATGCAGCTACAGAATGAGCACAACACGGAGACTTAAATACACCGCCATGATTAAGAGGGTGCGTTGGTTGTGTGTTGCAGTGGTAGGAGCATGTCATGTGAATGTAGCAGCAGACTCCTGCTGAGCTGCCTGAACTAGCAGGTCCCTTCATTTCTGTGATTTTGCATTCCGGCTAATTTACTTTTATTAAACAATATGGGCTATGAACTTAATTTATATTAAATATATTAACTGAAATTCATTTCTATAAAATATGTTCTAAAAATATGTTTAGTGAACAATATGTGCTATAAGATTTATTTCTACTAAAAAATATGGGCTATGCAGTTCCATTTATTATTATTTATTACAATTATGTATTTATTATTATTAATTTAATATCCATAAAGAAACCGTTTAAACTGAAATCTTGTACTTGCTGTCCATCACTGTTTGTCAAACAGTCTATAAATAAAGCTTCCTGTCTGCTTCAGTTATTGATCACAGGATCACCGTGTGCTTTTACAGCCCGTTATCACTGCACTGCAACAGTAGGTCAGCGATATGAAGAAAACCCCTGTTTCCAGAGCACATCATGCTATGTGAAATTATGAACTCCAATAACCCCAAGAAGTCAGACGAGCTTTCCTGGCTACGTCATCATCGGGGCCCCGCCCCTTAATCACCCTATCTCGCAACAGTACCCTCCCATCGCTCCTGATTGGATTAAACCTCACACCTCCGCCCCGCAATTGGCTGATTCACATGCTATCCAGGATGCTTAGATGTGTGTACCCACGTGTGCCGAAACCGGTTTACACTTTCACATTCACTGTGAAGCTAAATGCTAAACATGAACTTGACGGTCCACAGGCTGGGTGAGAGTGGGAAGAGACGAAGTAATGCTTGACTAAGTTGTAGTCCTTAGATTGTCAAAACACAGTCGCTGATGTGTGTCAATAAAACACAATATTATTAAATTCCACATTATAAGTTATTCGTAAATATTCATAACAGGACTGGACATAAAGGAAATACTTTATTAAACACTACAAAATAAAATGGTACTGATGTCCAGTGGACTACATTAGTGCTAAACCATCCATCCATACATGCAGGGTTCAGGGTGCTGCAACCGGGGGAGAACACACCTGGACCGAAGCATACTCACGTTCATACCTGTCTACGGTTAATTTGAGACAATCAAAAAGACATATCATAAAAGGTAGAGCTGGGTTGTTACGATCCAGTTGCAACTACTTTAAGGAAAAGATATCAGTTGAGTGTAGTCAAATATCTTCACACATATCTTTCTTTCTCCATCTTGAAGAGAAACGAACACCTTTCTCGTCATTTTGTCATATGATGCTGCAGCCAGCAGTCTGGTCGTCCGTCGGGGTGTGGGGCAGGGATGGGGATGAGGATGGGGGGGGCGACGGGTAAGAGGAGAGTGAGTTTGAACTCCAGTAACCCCATCTCAACATTAAATTTTTTTTCTCTCTCCGTGACTACGGGGGCGTTCAACGAATTACTCCATCACTGGCTGGATCCGAGAGCCCTGCCTCTTTTCTCATTGGACTGCGCGGCCAAGCCAAGCTGTCAGCCCATGTGGCGTGGCCAGACAGAATGTGAGACATTTAAATTCATCAGAGAAAAAAGATTCACTGGAGCACCGAGCCCAACGTTAACCTTACAGAGGCAGCCTTTCCTTCCTCCACCCGCACTCACAGTGAGAGAGGCACTGCCGTGGACCATCGTAGTGCAGCTAACTAACGGAGCTAACGGAGAGACTACATGACATACAGGCGCTAACGTTTCACCAAGCGGCTCGAGTTAGTGACTGTTTTTTCGGGGACATCATACATAGGTAAGTTGGCTAACGGTTATTAGCTTAGCGTCCTCACTGCCATTATGCGTGACTGTATCTTTTATCCGGAGACAGGACAGAAAGGATAAGCTAAGTTTAACGCTGTAAAAACCTGTTCATTGCTAACTGCTATTAATACCGGATTGTGACTGTGTTACATTAAAATAAGAAACCCCTCCTTTAATTAACGGTATGACTAGACATTTTTGCTTTATTTAGCTAACTTCGATATTACGCTTGTAAGCTACATATCACCACGCAGCTTTTATTTCCTTTACTTGAAACTTAAACTTCATTGTTTGTTTTCTTCCTCTTGATGGAGATAATAGATTCTGGTGGCTCATATTCAAGCCCAAATTAATCATTATTCTACAGTATTATTTGACGTATCCCCAAAATATTATTAGTAACTTGCATGAAAAATAGACAAAGATTGGTTTATGTGCCCCAACACCACACTTTGAGGACAGCACTCAAATGATGACTCTAGCTATTAAAATGCCAGTATTCACTGTAACGTATAGTCCAACTGTTTAACAACCTGTTTGGAAAGGGTGTAACCAATGGTGCCACTGCTATTGTTTTCTTGTCTTGCCCAGATTTCAGAATCTTGTTCATCATCAGCCTCAGTGTTTGACATCTGCATTCATTTTAGGCTTCTGCATGGATAAAACCAGCCTGGTTAAAATAACCCCTTAACTCCAACTGGAGTACTGTGTAGTAGTTGTGTTGGCTGCAGTAAATACTAGGGGTCTGTTATTATTGTTGTTGTAACAGTGATGGCTGGCAGATTCTGCCCTGCTGGATACTAATAATAAGCCATGATTAACACCCTGGGGACAGGCTTCTGACCAGCGTGACAGCCTGCAGCTCACTGAGGTCACCTGCCACCCTTGACCTTACCTGCACACACTGAAGTGCCAGGGTATCTGGAGAATGAATGGCAGACCATTATATTGAGATAAAAAAAGAACTTCACTTCCCTCTTGTACACTGACTGGTACAAGAGTCTCTGTGGCTACAACATGTCAGAGTTGATCCAAATGACATGAAAACACTGGAATAAATTCAGAGTAGTTTGCTCACTTTAACATTGTGGTTGAGGAACTGTCAGGCAGTCCACCATCTTTCTTTCCAACCACATTGCCAGCTTTGTTTGTCCACAGGGCTCAAAAGTAATATGTTAGCTTAAAAATATTTGTCACCAATTAAACATCAAAATAATATAATTAACTAAGAATTATTTTGAAATAGCACATAATGTATAAAAGTGTAGTATTGAGCTTTTTTGCATATCACAAATTAAAATGTAGTTTGAATATAAGAAGTAGAAACAAAACACTGTGAATGAGCCTTTTTTATGTGTAGATGTGACATTCTCATGTCAGGTGGAGCATGATATAAAGGATGTATTTTCATAACGTTTGTCCTTGCAGTGAGACTGTGAGTGCACCAATAAGAATCTGGAACTGGAGGTAACTGGTGCCAACAGTGCAATCCAGGAACAAGTTTGTCTTCTTCACCTAGTGGAAGAGGATTAGATGGTTGCCTGCAGAGGAGTGATGGAGTTTGGCATTTGTCGTCATTGTGTTTCCACTTTCAGGTTCTTCTCCGTCAGTGCTATGTGACAAGTCAGGTCTTGTTGTGAGGTGCTGTTGGATGAGCTAAGCACTTTAATATTCACAATGTTAGGGCTGATGGGAATGCAGACAGTCGTCCACGTTGAATAGAATTTGATTTGATGTTGAACACAGCGGAGGTGGCTGAGGTGGGGCAGGCACGGTTCACAGAGTGCTGAGTAATTGTACGGTTTGTGTGTTGACTAGGCCAGCATGAAGCTAGCATATAGTCTCCTAATGCTGGGAGTCATGTGTAGGGTGTTAGTGTGATCTAGGTCAGGTAAAGCTAGATATTGTACCGAAGGTGCTACGTTAGGTTTAATCCCAGGCCATTGTATCATGCAGCCCAAATCCTTTCAGCTACTGAGCTACAGGCTGTCATACTCTTGACTGTCCTGCTTCTGCCTGGGTTCACAGTCTGACTCTCATGACCTGCATTTGTTGATGTGTTTGTCTACTTTTTGTTGTTGAACTTAGTTCAAATTTATGGAATCAGATTTTACAAGTGAAAACAGAAAATGTATTTTATATTTCTTAGCCAACCCCAAATGTTTGGCCTTGTCACCCCTCCTGAAAAGTGGTCTAGAAACTGCTACCCATCCTCTGAGACCACTAGAAGACAGTCTTCTTTCTACTTTTATTGATGGGAGTCTTGCTTTCTGTGTTCAGCAAATGTTCTATCTGTGAGGGAGTTGCTTTTCTATCTCTCAGGGAACTAAGCTTGCTGTATTCATCCTCTGATGGTGTGGTGAGTTTTGGTCTGCCTCATTGTGCTTTGTATACAACTGATCCATTCTGCAAAGTGTTTTAGAGTTCATGCTCTGCCCCCTTAGAAACCTTTAGTCCAGCCTTGAGTTGATGCTGAGAAAGCCCCTCTTTGTTTGGAATAACTATTTGACTTCTGACACTTTCACTTAGTTCTGGTGCCATTTTCTCACCATCACAATGCTGCTTAATAAGCAGTGATATGTTTGAAACTTGAGGCACAGTCTTATTTATAACAGGTGAACACTGGCGGCAGGTTGAGTTACTTCATGGTTATTTGGAAAGGATGCAACTCGAGGAAATCTGAACTTTTGTACAAAGAAGTGAAGTTGGTTTCTTCTTCATGTTAAATGACATAACTTTTGATTTTCATTGATATTTTCAATGCGGTCTGTGTGGATAGATGGATAGATAGATAGATAGATAGATAGATAGATAGATAGATAGATAGATAGATAGATAGATAGATAGATAGATAGATAGATTGATGGCACCCTTGATGGAAGTGTCACTGGACATCAGTGCAGATTTATTTTGCATGACCACCCTTAATCATGTGATTGAGTAAACATCTCTCTCTGGATGGGAGGGAGTGTGCTCTCCCAGGATGACAATGCCCCCATCTGCTTGTTTGACATTAATGTTAATCATGCTCTGTGAATGAACAGCACCGAAGCTGTTCTGGATGTTTGTGTCAGAGCAACACTGTACTAAAGACTACAGCTGAACAATTCATTGACATATTATTGAAATTGCACAATGGCCAAGTGTAATATACAAATCCAATTTTTTATAAAAGGTCACAACATCCTATTATAAGCAAGAGTGGCACTTAAAAATCCCTTATCTTGCAATGTTGAGGAATAGTTATAAAAAAAATTCCTGGAATCCGCCCCCTTAACCTGAGCCACACCAAAATTTAACAGGTTCTTCCCTCGCTCATGCTCCATCTGTCTAACAGGTTTGGTGCAAATCGGTTGAGTACTTTTTTCATAAACCTGCTGACAAACATAATGAAGCATTGTGGTGGTACATAGCTGCCCTGGCCTCCCAGCCATCATATTCCCCAGATATAAGGGAACATGCTTGTTTGGTACAAACCCCAGCAAAAATCACATCATCATTTTCATATTGTTTTGTGAAAATGAAATTCAGAAATTCACACCAAAATCGTGGAAGGTTTTTTGCACATCGCTCAGCCCTTTTAAAGACTCTGATATACTCCCAGAAACACATGGACAGCCAATGTGAACACAGCTCTTTAAGCATGTGCAGTCAGTGTATACAGTCTGCACGCACCCATGCAGACCATTGTTACATGACTCCACAGGGGCCCCTCGGCTACCCAGACACAGTATAATTTGAGTTTAAGACACACATGAGCAGCTAGTGCTGTTTGTGTCACTCAGAGATGTTTTGTCTCATCTGAAGCTTCCACTGTAGCTTTACTCATTATTATCTTCTGGGAACTGCCACAGTCACTTCTACCAATGTCTCCTCCAAAGCTGAAATGAATTTTAGGCTTTTGTTTGCCTTGTACCAGTTTTTAGAAGAAGAAGGAGAAGTATTTTTTTATTGAGTCATTACGCATAACGCAGTAAACAAACAGTATAGACAGCAATAAAAAAAGAAGAGTCAACGGTCTATGTATTGAGTAGTGACTGAACAAGCTAAGGCCGAAGCAAAGGCTACATTCTTATCAGTTTTAGCTACCCGCCAAAAAGAAAAGAAAACGTTTCACACTTGTAACCATCAGAAACACCTCTGCAAACCGTTCTTATGAAAACCTTAAGCAAATTACACATTTTAAAATTTATATGTATATCTCCTTTTAATTCCTTGTAATAATATTTGCTCTACTGTATTGGAAAAACACTTATGTACACAGTCTGGAGTGACTTTGATTTAGCTCTCAACATTGTTTTATAATATACAAAATCATTGAATTTCATAGCATGGGAATTTAGAAACAATGGATTAGTGTGATCATAGTGACTAGTCTTATGAGTTTGCATCTTTTAACATTACAGTTGCATCATAGTGATTTTTTTATTTCCCTGTCTGTATGAAAAAGGGGTTCATGTGAGGGGAACGTTCAGACGACGTGTTGATGTGTGTACAGTGTGTTTCGAGGGAAGGAGTCAGAGGATTATGGCAGGATGCCTGCTCTACACCAAGGTGGAGATACTTGCTTTAATGTAGGGTAACACTCTCCCAAGCTGCCAGCTGATTGGTTGATGTGTCCGGTCATGCTGACATGAAAAGGCCTGGCCTAGAAACAAGGAACAAAGGCCAAGATACACACACACACACACACACACACACACACACACACACACACACACACACACACACACACACACACACACACACACAGAGTTCAACATGGATCTGCTCATGTACACAGAATAGTCCATCAGCAGACTACATTGTCTACTCTAAGTGCTCTTTCATGCATGCTCAGAGGGACTCCTGTCTAAACCCGCCACTCATCTCTCACCACTGAAACATGTTCGCAGTGAATTATCACTGCGACATTTGAAGTTTCATATTTCATGTTTTGTTGTGATTAAGAATTTAATTTGGCTTTTCCCATCAACTGACTTCATCATTTGTACAGTGTATTAGAGATGACATGTGACTGCCAGTTGTGCGTGCATTCACTGAACCACCTCTCCTCAGTATCACCTGACTAAGAAGCCACACATCCATTCAGACAGTAAAATTCTTTTTCTAAGAATTACCTAAAATCCCCACTGAGGGTATTTTAAAAATGGTAAACTTTTTCTATTACTTAAAAAAAGTATTTAATGGGTTTCTTTTCTTTTCTACATAGATACTGTGCAGAATGATAAGGAGCCAGCCGGATTTGTGTTGTTTGTGTTAAACTCATTTCACAAAAACAATCTGTGAGCACTGCAAATAGTGGCAGCAGTGGTGCGCAAGTTGCAAATTAATTTTGTGCTCTATGGAGAAAAGCATCCCTGGTTGAATTGAAATTGAAAATCATATTGTCAATTGTGATACAACTCAGGATTTCAGTTAGTCATTTTTGCATTTTCATTTTCACAGAAAAAATATAAAAATGATGATGATGATGTGATTTTTGTCGGTCTTTGTACCAAAAAATGTTTCTTTACATCTGCAGAATATGATCTGTAGGCCGGGGCGTCTCTGTAGCACCACAGTCCTTCTTTTATGGTCTTTTGTGACCCATTTTTACCTTTTATCAAAAACATTTCAGCTCCTACTTATTTGAATATTGCATTTGGCCATATTGCGATTTTGATAATATTTCGACTAATTGTTCAGTCCTATTGAGGACTTGATTTCCACCTGATTGGCTCAGCCAATATAGTATTCATTAGTCTTGGGCTGATATTTGATAATATATTCGATAATATCGAATATTACAGTGTTTTTGTGCAGTTTTGCAGTTTTGCAGTCTGCTCTGATGCCAACCCACCCTCGTTTCACTACATTGTACCTTGTGACAAATAAAACATTGAACTGCTGTTTAGTGGCAGCGTCACTTATACCTGAAACATGTTGTTGACAAACCTCTTTCTCACTCTGTTCACAGTGATTCAGCATGGATGAGATAGTCATAGCAGGCATATCGGGCCGTTTGCCCGAGTCCAACAATCTGGAGGAATTCTGGGAAAACCTTATCAATGGTGTGGACATGGTGACAGAGGACAACCGGCGGTGGACACCAGGTGAGACCCCACATGAAGCTGGATTTGAGTGACTGTTCAGGGTCAGAAATGCAGAGAATTGGTTGATGAAAAGCACATGGTCAACACACAACAACACAAACTTGGAAGAATAAAAAAGTGGGATGTGGGATGGGAATGTCAGCCGTCTGTCTGTGACTGTAACTTACTGACAAATTTGGCAGATAATTTTGGTAAAAGATAAAACAGAAGGCCACACCTCCTAATCCAAACTACCAGGGAGCCATGACCGGCCCCTATAATGGTATTAGAACAATAAAGCATTTCAATGTATTGGGAAATCCACTTATTTGCTCTTTTCTTAGATCAAGATTAGAAGATCGACGTCAATATCAGCAGTTCCTTTATGAGTGGGCCCTGTTTTGTTTGTCCTGAGCACGTGCACGAGGATGCACACGCATGTGCGCACATGCTGGTGGCGTGATACACATTCTTGCCAATGACTTCACACTGTTCCACTGCTCTACAGGTGGTGGTAACGCACCAAGAAGCTCAGCACTGTGCAAGCAAAGGCAGGGAAGTAGGAAACGGATAAAAAAAAAAATGGCTTTGCATGTTTTATTATGAGGAAATTAAATTAACAGGTTAGTTAGACCTCAAACACACAATGCTTTTTGTTGCATAACACAGTCAATGTAAATGTAAATAGTTTTTATTTGCTGGAAAACTTGTACAGTGAGGATTTGGTTAGCCTGAGGGAAATCTGGCTCATCTGGCTCTGTCCAAGGTTCAAAATACGCCTACCAACACTGCTGACTCATTCACACGATGTGTTTCATTTTTTCAACTGATACATTATGAGAAAAACGACAACCATGATTTGTGATTTGCCTTTGAGTTATGTGCTTTAATTACATTACATTTACTCATTGGGGCGACGCTTTTATCCAAAGGGACTTAGAGATGAGGGACGTCACTAAAGCTTCAGCACTAAGCACTACATCTATTTAATAATTGCAAAGAGATTGTATAAGGAAGTGCACCAGAAGTACATAGTAAGTGCTAGTTTGGCAGGTTTTAGGAGAAGGAGATGCTTTAGGAAGAGATGAGTCTTCAAGAGATTCTTGAACATAGAGAGAGACGCCCTGCTCTGATAGAACTCGGTAGCTCATTCCACTATCAGGGAACCACAGATCAGAACATCAGCAACATCAGTCTGGACTGAGATTATTATTATTATATTTCTCAAATTTTATTCATTTTATTCTTTTTAAAAGAAAATAAAAAAGAACACCATCATCCACAAAGTCGTTCAGGGCAGCATCTCTGCTATAGTGTGGGCTGCCAGGCTCAATTATTATTTAACCACTAACATAATTCAGAAGTTTTTATGACATCTAACCGGTGTCATTGATAACATAAAACTCATCTCACTTGAAAAGCAACGTTCACATTGAAACAGGTTTCACTGATGAATGAAGCAGATCTAACAGACAGAGTCTCTATTCAAAAACAGCAAAATGAATTTAGAAGAAAACCCAACATTTGGTCTCTAATACTCCTGTCAGGGACAGTCAACACGGGGAATTTGTGTGTCACACTAGACAGAATGTTTTATTGTCATTTTATATCAGATGCTGGACCATAGAAATATTCACAAAGTGTGGACTTGCATGTATCCGACTGGCTGAAAAGTTGAACCTGGTTTAACCTTACTGCTGGCCGACCATGCGCTGGTTTTCCCAGAGCCCTCTGGGTTGGCACCTCCAACTTGTTGCCAGACTGGTCTCATTCAAATGAGTGAGGGGGGTGTTTTTCCGAATAGAGCTGAACATGGCCTTACCCATTTCCTCATTTCACTTTTCAGTGTGAGCTAGTTGGTCCAGAGAAGGAAAGAAACAGGCACAAATAAACTGCTGAACTCTCCAAAACCTTGGCATTCTGAATCTTTCCACCCTATCCCACTTTTATTTTTATATTTCACATTTTAATTCCCTTTTCCTCCCTGGTCTCTCCTGTTCACTCTTTCCCATCCTCCATCTCTTGCTTGCAGTTTTTTCCTCTCTGTGAATAAAAGACCCATCCCTCAGTGTCTGGCAGCCATCTCGAGCTCGCATTCATGTGCTGAAAGGGTTGGACTGGGCCAGCTGACACTGCTGAGACCACACACCAGCCATCAAGGGAGAGTAGGCAGAATGGGAGAGGAAACAGAGAAAGCAACCAGAGGTTCACGGCCTCGGGGAAAGTGACAGAGAATGAAATAAAATGGGAAAAGAAAGAAAGAAAGAAAGATGAAAATGGGAAACAGCAGACGTCAGAGGAGAGAGAGAGAGGATGACATGCAGCAAAGGGCCCACGGTGGATTTGAAGCTGGGCCGATGTGGTCTGGCCTTAATGGTACCAGTGTGCCCGCCCCCCCCCCCCCCGAAAAACAGAAACTCTGAATGTGAGCAAGTTCATTGCATGAGAGAAATTTCTGATTACACCAGTTAATTAAGGTTGAGCATGGAGACCCTTCACTATGTTCAACATTGTTTTTTAATGACGGGTTCACTGGCTCTTTAAAACGAGCATTCATCATGACACAGGTATTTGTTTTAAAGAAATATTTCACCAATTCGTCTTTGAGAGTGAGATGATAAGATGAGACAGATCTGATGCCTGTATTCTTTAGCTTAGTTTAGCATTAAGACTGAAAGCTTAAAAGCTAATCTTGCTCTCTTCAGTGTGATAAAAGGCTCCCAGCAGCAATAAAACTCACTGATTACCATGTTATATGTTGTTTTGTATTTTTTATTTTTAAAAAAAAAATCTGCTCAGAAACAGAAATGGTTTTTCAGAGGGAGTTTTTTGTGTTGGAAGCGTTTCTTGTTGAACAACGAGTGCAGTGAGTGTGAGCAGCTTCCTGTGGTGTTGTTATTCACAGTAATCCTGCAAAGCTTTGGTGCCATTGTGCCTGAGACAAAACTTAAACTTGTGCTCACCAACTGTATCTGAAAACCTGCACCATATCCAGAGATGCTGCACAGAGGAACTGTTGGGAGTGTTTTTGAGATCCTATGCGTAGAATTTGAATGAGTTTTTTGTTGGTGTATGGTAAAGGGAGCGGCACCCCCTGGTGGTCTCACTGGCAGCTATCTTACTGGGAAAGCCCAAGAGCAAAAGGTAGCTGAACAGGTGTTTGTGGTCAGTAGTTGCTTGAGGTGAAAGTGTAAAAGTTTTAAACCATAATTTTCAGTCATTTTTTTTTAGTTGAACTTTATATAGTTACTTTTCTAATTCATTGTCATTGACCAATGAACACATCATTTCTACTAAACAGTACAAGGGGAACGTGTTGGACAAGCATAGCATCAAGATTATTGATGTTGAACTTCTCACTGCCTGACAGCCAGCCCTCTACCAGGCTGTCTTACTGGACGTGTTATTAGTGCAAGAAATGAGCACCTGACATCAGTCTGTGATGGCACAGCACAACTGGTGTCCACCACAGGAAGACCTGTCGTATGTGAAAGCTGTTTTCACCTCAATCATGCGTTGAAGGTTTCAGTTCATTCAAACTGAAGAAAACTCTTCTCCTCTAATCGCTTCTCTTTGGCTGCTGCTGGGTTTTATTTTTCCTCCCTGCAATATGATTCTTTGCAAAACTGACCCACCGAAGTTTTATTTGTCAGAACTGCAGTGAAACAACATTAACTGTATAAAGAAATGCCTCATCATCTGCACATGCAAGCTCCATATATTCTTTTCTAAATCTCAGGAACTTGTGTGTGATGATGATGTGATGCTTCGTCATGTCATACAGAGTCTGTACTTTGTGAGGAATGTTCTTGAAGATGACTTTTCTGCACCTTTCCTCTTCTCCAGGTCTGTACGGTCTTCCAAAGAGGAACGGTAAACTGAAGGACATCAGCCACTTCGATGCAGTCTTCTTCGGAGTCCACCCCAAACAGGCCAACACTATGGACCCCCAGCTGCGCCTCATGCTGGAGATCGCCTACGAGGCCATTGTAGACGGAGGTGAGGAAACGGTGTTGAGATCAACAGCAACACAAGTAATCGTAAATGACTGCTGGAAAGTGAAACGCTAAGAGAACGGTTTAAAAAGATTGACGTGTTGTGATGCAGGACTGAACCCGACCGAGCTGCGTGGCAGTAAGACGGGCGTTTACATCGGGGTGAGTGGCTCGGAGGCCGGGGAGGCGTTCAGCAGAGACCCAGAGGAGCTGCTGGGCTACAGCATGACGGGCTGCCAGCGCGCCATGTTGGCCAACAGACTCTCCTACTTCTTTGACTTCAGTGGTACGCACACACACACACACACACACACACTAGCAAACTAAGCTGGGGAATGTCACAGGATATTTTATTTATTCCAGTACCTGTTATTGTCAATAACGTCTCGTCTCTCCCTGATATGCTTCCATGTTGTGCAGCCTACCACACGTGCATTAATGTTTTTCTCTGGCCTCCTCATCCCAAGCTTTAAACTGACATGACATCACACACACGATAATAGCTTTTCTAGACAATACGCACAGTTAGTATTGTCAGTTAGCATCTCTAACTCTTAAAAAGATACTAACTGGACTATTTTGTATCTGGGTGTCTGTTGTTTTTAATGTTGCGTTTCATGGCCCCGAACAGGCAAAAACCACAACAAGGATTTATCTGTGTCAGTATAGCAGAGGTCCTGATCAGTCGTCAAATCTGTTCTTGTCCATGAACATTTTGGAAATAAGCCTTCTGCATCATTGCACATCTGGATCTACTGCTGCCACCATGTGGCCATTTATCTTTCTTGTAGTGCAAGACACTACAAAGTTGAACTTTCAGCCTCTTCAGACAAAGTCTTTAGTCTTACAGAACATAGTTGAATGAGGCTGTTTTGTACACGCCCACCACATTGTGCAGTTCTAATCAATGTTAGATATACAGTACATTGTAGGGATGGGCTTCGATAACATTTGATCAATCTGAATCCAGTTCCAAATCCCTTATTGTGTCTGTTTCACTTCCCTTTTGTACAGTTTTGTAGTACAGTAACAGAATGCCACTATAATCATTTTTGACATCAACATGATTGTCACTGTGTATTCACAAGTAGATCTGGATGTAGATGCAGATTGAAATATTGATGAATTTCGAGGATTGCTCCGCCTCAGCAGTGGCATGAGCTATGGTTTTCAGTTTGAAGTGAATGTCAGTTATTCAATTTGAACTGTTCCACGTTTTGGATGCCCTCAGTTACTCATGGTTCTCCCTGGTTATATATATTCTGCAAAAGTGGCTTCTAGCTCTAACCCACCCTCCTCTCCTCCTCCAGGCCCCAGCACCGCTATCGACACAGCCTGCTCCTCCAGCTTGCTGGCTTTAGAAAACGCCTTCCACGCCATTCGCCAAGGCCAGTGTGACGCCGCTCTGGTGGGGGGAGTCAACTTGCTGCTCAAGCCAAACACCTCAGTGCAGTTCATGAAACTGGGCATGCTCAGTCCTGAAGGGACCTGCAAGTCTTTCGACTCATCAGGTAAATGACAGTCATGGGGCCTTCCCATGGCTCAGTGGATTAAGGCACCAACCATGAACAGTAATGGCCCCTGGTTGAATCTGGCTGGGGACTTTTGTTGCATCTGTCTTTCTCTTTTAAGGACATGAAATGATTTTGTTTTCAGATCTGTGGCTCAAAGAAAATGTAATTATCTTTTGCAGTTTAATATAGTTAGGTTAAAATTATAATTTTATAATATAAAATATATGAATTATAGTTTTTTTATAGTGTTTCCACTAGTGTCTATTTAGTTATTTGTCAGCAGGATTATGCAAAAAGTCCTGAACCTATTTGCACTAAACTTGACAGACAGAAGAACCAGTTAAATATTGGTGCAGATGTGGTTAAAGGGGCAGATCCAGGAATCTTTCATCACTCTCCTTGACATTATGAGACAGGGCATTTTTGGTCAGTTTCTCAGGAAAAGTTTAATCAAACCTGTAACGTGTATCTGTGTTTTTATTATCAGCAAGTTCATTTTTCCATCATCACTCTTTGCTTAGAATCTCAGAGTCATATTGATTGAACTGCATATTATATATTATTTACATTTGGTGATGGACTGTGTACATATATGTGTGTGTGCTTACCAACATAAAGTAAATGTTCCTATCATTTTGTGGCCAGGAAATGGATACTGCCGCTCTGAGGCAGCAGTGGCAGTGCTGCTGACCAAGCGATCAGCAGCTAAAAGGATCTACGCCACAGTGGTCAACGCTGGCAACAACACAGATGGATACAAAGAGCAAGGTGAGGAGGCACACTGACAGTGATGCTTTTACACATGAGCACTGCATCCACTATAAAGATTTCACTGACAGTCAGGTGAGAGGACATGACAGGTTCAGAGAAATTTGATCATTGCAGCCTTGATTCCTTTGTGATGGTCAATCTGACAATTATCAGTTAATAGTTTGGTCTATAACATGTCATAAAATAGAGGAAAATGTCCATTGGCTGGTATCTTTACTCCACAATAGCACTGATAACAACACAAAGTTTGTTTACTTTTGTCTTCCCATGCTGCTGCTCTCAAACCCAGCTGCTGTCCAGCAAACAGACACGCCCCTCAGCCGCTCAATCAAACACAGACACACCCCTCAGCTGCTGTCAGTCAAACACAGACACACCCCTCAGCTGCTGTCAGTCAAACACAGACACACCCCTCAGCCGCTGTCAGTCAAACACAGACACACCCCTCAGCTGCTGTCAGTCAAACACAGACACACCCCTCAGCCGCTGTCAGTCAAACACAGACACACCCCTCAGCTGCTTTCAGTCAAACACAGACACGCCCCTCCAGCGGCAGAAAGCAAAGGGAGAATTTTTTTTTCTCTCTCTTCCTTTTATTGTTAAATAATGATAAATAATAAATATATAATAAATAAGTAAATAACTTTAATTTTAATTTTTCTGACAGCAAATGAGATGACTAATGGTGTTGTGGTGGAATGTAACTAAGTACATTGACTCAAGTATTAAGCTAAGTACAGTTTTGAGGTATTTGTACTTGGGGATGTCATACTTCCACTTCACTACATTTTATGCAGTCTGGATAAGGAGAAACAGACTGTGTTTTATTTTTGTAGCTCTGACAATCAACTCCATCAGTTATAATAACATTGTACTGAATCTATTGCTGAGATCTGGGAGCACAGTGACGTCACTATAAAGAAGGCTGAAGAAACATGGCAGTCAGACCCAAGCTGTCTGTATTAATCACCCAGCACAGTTTACAGACTGTTGACCTACTGTACTTAGTATAGTTACGTGCAGTGAGGGATTATTACTCCACAGGTGTGCTCACTTTCATTTTGACCTACAAAGTGCAGATAATCTTGAAAAACTGATTGTTTACAACCTATTTAATCACATGACTGGTTGTGTTTCTTCTGTTTTTAGTGATTTCACTTCAATTAACTTGGCCAGAGATACTAAACAGAGAAAACTCAAATAGCATCTTGACTTCCTCACATTCTCTGAACATCACAGGAAGTCGTATCAGAGCACAGCTCAGAGACAGCAGTCTAAAAAATTCAGATTCTAACAGAAATATCAGCTTGTGAAGGTTTGTCATGTGAATGTGTGAGTAGAGAAACAGTTTCCCAGCAGTAATGGCGTGATGTACTTCTCCTCACGCTCTCTCCCCTTATTCCCTCAGGTGTAACGTTTCCTTCAGGTGAGATGCAGCAGAGGCTGGTTCAGTCTCTCTACCAGGAGGCCAATATCACGCCTGAGCAAGTGGAGTACGTCGAAGCCCACGGCACCGGCACAAAGGTCAGCGCACACAACCGTCTAGCTCCATAATCACACTTCAAGCCTGTTTGAATTGCTGATCCTCCCATCGGAAGACAGATCATCGATAAGACATAAAGCTCACTCATAAAAACATGACTTTTAGTCTGAAAATGTGGCTCAGCAGGAGCGTCTTACCTCTGCTCTCTACGTGCAGGTTGGGGACCCACAGGAGGTGAATGGCATTGTCAGCGTGTTCTGTAAATCAAAGCGAGAGCCTCTGCTTATCGGCTCCACCAAATCCAACATGGGCCATCCAGAACCGGCCTCTGGTCTGGCTGCCCTGTCAAAGGTGAGAATTCAAAGATTCAAAACAGCCACATCCTTTTTCCTTTCCTTTCTTTTCGCCTTTTGCAGCTTGATATTTATTGATATTTTCAGACAACTTCAACAGTAGATCTGTGTACGTAACCCTGAAGCTCCCCCCCCTCAGGCACCTCTACACAGCAACTATTTTCCTCAAAACCCCCTTAGTTGTCTTTCACTCCTTTGACATATGTCTTGTTTGCACATCTGCATCTGCAACATACGTCTTATGTAGGTTTTATAAGATTCATAGACAATTCATAGAATCTGTTCCAGCCCTTGTGTTTAACACTTGAGCTCCACTCAGCCTGTCGCCCCTCCCCCTCCTTCATACAACGTACAAAGGACTTGATAATGAGATTCTTTAAATATTTCAGCCATAATGAAATTCTGCTTCTCATCTTGTCTTTGTTTTTGTTTTAATGGTTGTTTGAAATCCCTCATACAGGTGTTGCTTTCTCTGGAGCGAGGAGTCTGGGCTCCCAACCTGCACTTCAACAGCCCCAATCCTGACATTCCCGCCCTCACCGACGGCCGGGTTCAAGTCGTCGACCGGCCCATCCCTATCCGAGGAGGCATAGTAGGCATCAACTCATTTGGATTTGGCGGTTCAAACGTTCACGTGATTCTTCGTCCGAATGAGAAACCAGCTGACGCAACCGCGCCGCCCAGGACGCTTCCCAGGTTGCTTCAGGCCTGCGGCCGCACAGAGGCTGCAGTGAACGCCATGCTCCAGAAGGGGAAGGAACACGCCACCAACGACAGCTTTCTGTCTCTGCTCAACGAGGTCTCAGGAGTTCCCACTGCCAGCATGCCCTACAGAGGCTACGCTCTGATTGGCTCTCAGAGTGACATCATGGAAGTGCAGCAGGCCCAGGCCTCTGCCAGGCCGCTCTGGTACGTCTGTTCAGGTGAGTCATCAAGCAAATTAAATTTCAGATTTTGAGTGATATACAGATCTGCCAGCTCCTTTTTTTATTATCTAAGGAGCTTTTGTAGGTTTTTAAGTAGAAAGAATTCCCCAAAAAACAGTTCCCAGTTCAGTTTGTAGATTATTCAGAGAATTCCGACACTGTTTCTGTTGCTAATGATTTAGCAAACCAAAATGATCTGCATGGAAAGAAGAAATGATGGTATATGCCTCTGGAAACACTCTAATTTATCAGTATTATATTTGTCAATATTTTTTGGCATGTTCAATTTTAAAAGTTGAACATTGATACAAATTATTTGTTATTGGTGGCTTTCAAACAGAAAGAATGAAGATCCACAGTAGTTGAACACAGATAGGTCTCTTCTGTAAGTGCTGTACTGCTGGGTTAAGGTGTGTGGCTGTGTACGGTATCGGCAGGTATGGGGACACAGTGGGCAGGAATGGGCCGCAGTCTCATGCAGCTGCAAGACTTCAGAGAGTCCATCCTGCGGTCAGACACGGCGCTGAAGGACACCGGCCTGGTCGTGTCTCGACTGCTGATGGAGGCTGACGAAACCACGTTTGAAGACACCGTTCACGCCTTTGTCGGACTCGCTGCCATACAGGTAGAGTGAAATCGTAATGTGGAATGTGGAAACCGTGGCGCATGCTAACTGAGGGCAGTACTGCTGTAAATATTTTGACTTGTATTTAGCTGTTTTTATGTAGTTTTCCCACTACATCCCATAGATGATACATCATCCTGATACAATAAGTTGACAACAAAAATCATGTATTGTCATGTCTTGAATTAATTTGCTTGCATTTATGTTCTGCTGCTATGGTGCCGGTAACGAACAGTTAGTGAGGGACACGCTGAACCCAAACATGTCTATGTTTGCAGCTTCATAATATGCAGGTTATATCTGTGTTTACAAAAGAGCAACAACTATTTGCCACTTTCTGCCACTGGAACTTTCCAAGGGCCCAGGGAGCCCCTCAGGAACTCAGTTAATCTAGTTTCAGGGCCCCAAAGTCTCAGCTCTGCTCAGACGGCCCCTGGACCATCAGAGAGTATCAGAGTTTGCATTGTTTGTGATATTTATTGATGTTGAAGACAAATGTATGTTGTTGATTTTCCAATTGCAATTCCAGTCTAATAGGAGCACTGATAGTGTGTGTGTTCACTTTACTTTGGGGTCCAACAGCTTTGTTGGGACTAAAATATTGGACACTCCAAAGGTTAAATGTCTGTTTGAAGGGCTCAGTTGTGATGGTTAAGAAAAGGGTAAGATACTAGGGAATACATTATTATAGTAACAAAACTAGAGCAGAAACACAGTCAGTATTTTTTCAGCTCTCATTACATGGATTATGCTGTATACTCTTACAGGACGCACTGATATCTAGTTGTTGGTGAGATAATTGGATTGAATTGGTAGTTGGAGCCATTGGAGGCTTACAGCATGTGCTGGAGTTTGCTAATTATAATTTGAATAGCCAAATTAGCAAATATCTTATTTATATTCTTTTCCTTTGTGCTGTCTTGTTCTAATGGGGCTTTATAATAATAAAAAAAAATCAGATTAACCAGCAATGTGATTATAAAATCATGAATGATACAAATCATATAAAAGCCAATGTAAAAACGATGAAAATAGTAAACTGAAACAACCCAAGAGCTGAAATAAGAGACAGAGATCCAGTTGAAATCTAGTTGCAGAAGGTTCCGTGCAGTAGGAAGGGCATACTGCATACATAAAGGCTCTTTAATGGTTCAGTGCCGACTTTGGGAACTTGTTAATTAAAGTCCTATGAGTTATCTGTGTGTTCTGTGTCACCTTGTTGCAGATCGCTCAGATCGACATGCTCACTAAGTTGGGTCTGCAGCCTGACGGCATCGTGGGACACTCGGTGGGAGAACTGGCCTGCGGCTACGCTGACGGCTCCCTCAGCCATGCTGAGGCCATCCTGGCTGCCTACTGGAGAGGCCGCTGCATCAAGGAGGCCAACCTTCCTCCAGGAGGCATGGCTGCAGTGGGTAAGAGAGAGAGAGAGAGAGAGCAGTGATTCTTTACCATGTTGCAGGAGCTGGTTTCATGAAATAAGCACAATGTCCAGAGTTATCATACAGGCCTATTCCCTTCACTCAGAATCATTTAGTTTTCATTTATTTCGCTATGTATTGCACATGTCTTACCTTTTTGGCTCACTGTCTGTGTTCAGGGTTGACCTGGAAGGAGTGTATGGCTCAGTGTCCTCAGGGAGTGGTCCCCGCCTGCCACAACGCCGAGGACACCGTCACCATCTCCGGTCCTCAGGTCTGACATTCTCTCAGCCTTTGTCTTTTGCAGAGACATTAACATAGAGAACATGAATTTTACACAGTCGGACAACAATGAACACATCTGGGGAGTTGGTGATGGTTTTATAACTATGCTTATTTTGACAAATGTGTAATCTGTATTCTTTGCAAAGTTGGAAAAGTTTTTTTTTGTAATGTGCATAAGACTTTTCATGAGCAGACTGTAAAGGTTGCCGGTGCTTTTTGCTGAGTACTACAGTGGGGAAGTGCTATTTTGCAAATAGATAATCAGTGTCTAATCTAGTCAGCAAATTACAAGACCCTCTCTTTTAGATTAAAATATGAACTTTTTTCTGACAGAAGACAAGAAATGAAGGTGGAAGAACAACATAGTAGTTGGCCAACAGCTAGTTGTTATCTAACATAGCAGTAACAACACGAAACATGCTTTCAGGATATGCTTTAAACAATATACAAACAATGTCAGGTTGTACAAACATGATAGCAACTGTGTTACCTAATGTAAGCATGGTTACATTGGCTGGTAGTGATTTAGGTCCCAGGTGCAGGATGATGTATCCTGACAGATGTGTTGTGTGTTTCATCAGGATGCGATCACTAAATTTGTGTCGGAGCTGAAGGAGCAGGGAGTGTTTGCGAAAGAGGTGCGCAGCGCTGGCGTTGCTTTCCATTCCTACTACATGGCCTCCATCGCTCCCACCCTGCTGGCCGCTTTGAAGAAGGTACGTAGCTCTGCTGTGTTTCAGCAGCACGCAGCAGTGAAGCTGTGAACACTGCAGGGTAGGCTGGGGAACACATTCCCACCACTGTTTGGTGTAGCAATGTATGAAGTGCAGTATTTCATGCAATTTTTGGTATCTTATCTATGTCATACATTTTATTGGCTCATTTATTGTTCATTGATAAATAATAATTAGCGTCCAGAGTTTTGTATCCTGATGAAAGTTTGGCTGCTTTATATCTTAAACCATTATTATACCAGGCTCATAGGCATGTCAGATTATAATGTTTGTATGTTTGAGAATTTAACAAATAATATAAAGTGTGGTTTTATTGCAGGTGATCAAGGAGCCGCGGCAGCGTTCGTCCCGCTGGGTGAGCACCAGCATCCCTCAGTCTGACTGGGACTCTCCTCTGGCTCTGTACAGCTCGGCCGACTACCACGTAAACAACCTGGTGAGCCCCGTGCTGTTCCAGGAGGGCCTCAGTCTGGTTCCCGAAAACGCTGTGGTGGTGGAGATAGCGCCTCACGCTCTGCTGCAGGTACGTTCAGCAGGTTGTTCACACACAACAAACATCAACACTCATGAAGAGCAGCAGTCTGAGCGTTCAGTACATCCTGGCTACTATACTCTGACGGTTTCTATAATCTGTCAGGTGTGAACAGGCTTCAGATGACACAATGTGGGCAGTGTGTGCTCTTCTTGACACATTTACCCACGGTATCATCATCGTTTGAGACTTTTGCTGGCGGCTTGGAGAGTCGATCATTTCTGTTGTCATATAGCTTTAATGAAGCAGACAAACTGTCTCTCATTCACTCATTTACTTGAATTTGTGGCTGGAGCCAGGTGAGCTCTGAGCATTTCATGGCTGGGACAGTGTCCAGTAGGAAAGGCCACAGTTAGATAGCAGTTGGAATTCCTGCCTGTTTAAACTCAACAGCAGCTATTAAGATTGAGTCTGTGCTGCCATGAAAGAAAAGTCGTGTTAAGATGTTCTATGGTTTAAAAAAGTGTGAGAGCAAATTTATTATGAACTTCAGATTTTTCATCCGTGTTTTCTGCACAGGCCATCCTGAAGCGCAGCCTCAAGCACACATGTTCCATCCTCCCCTTGATGAAGAGAGGCCATGCCAACAACCTGGAGTTCTTCCTCACAAACATTGGCAAAATCTACATGAACAGGTCAGTGAATGCCTCACTCTGTCTGCATTCAGTGGATGTGTGGGTCTGGGTGTAAGATCTCGTAAACATTCTCCGATCACTTATATTGGAATCCTTTTGATACACCTCTTTAGCGTCAATGTGAAGAGTAACAACCTCTGCCCGGTCGTGAAGTACCCTGTGCCGGTTGGGACCCCTTTGATCTCCCCCTTGGTGAACTGGGACCATGCTCAGACCTGGGATGTCCCCAAGGTTGAGGATTTCTCCTCTGGTTCAGGAGGATCCAATTCTGCCGCCGTCTATAACATCGGTAAGAAATACACATCTGGATCAAAAAGCAGCTCAACTCTGTATCTGTCTTTTTTGCATTTTATTTAATTCTTTTGACCACTTGGTCTGTATCCAAATCAGAGATAAACCCAGAGTCTCCAGACTATTACCTGATTGGACACTGCATTGATGGGCGCGTCCTCTATCCGGCAACGGGTTACCTGGTGCTGGCCTGGCGTACCTTTCTGAGAAGTCTGGGAGCCGTCATGGATAACACCCCTGTAACTTTTGAGGACGTGACCATCCACAGAGCTACCATCCTACCAAAGACCGGTGAGAGAAGAGCAGCATCTTTGATGGTGATGGACTGGTGAACTGTTTGACATCCTGCTCAATCCTCATCTGTTTTTGCCTCTCTGTCTTTTCTCTTCACCTCTCTGGTGCTCTCAGGCTCCGTGCAGTTGGAGGTGCGTCTCATGCCTGCCACCAGCAGGTTTGAGGTTTCAGAGAACGGAAACCTGGCCGTCAGCGGTAAGTACTTTTTCTATCTGTAAAGTTTTTGAACGCGGCCAGACATCCACTGTCAACCGTCAAGGAAAAAACTCCCCAGGATATAAATTATATTTTGTAGAACAAGAATGAAAGCTGTACAAAGGGTTGCTCCAAACATGGCTGCTTCTGTCGAGATACACACACACACACACACACACACACACACACACACACACACACACACACACACACACACACACACACACACACAGGATGTCTCTCTGGCTCTGTTTTCTTATTACTTTATACCTCGTAACAAAAAGTCCTCTCAGCAGAGGTGTCGAAATGTGAATTGAGGTTAAACTGATTCATATTTCCACAATGAAACAGAACAGGCAGCAAGTTAGAGCAAAGACAACACCAACAGAGAAAATTTAAATGTTCACATGTGATTCTCAGGTAAGGTGAGCCTTCTGGAGGACGCAGCCCTCGACTCATTCCGCATTCAGATAAGTCAGCGAGTTGCCGACGACAACAGTGACCCCAAAATGAAGCTGACGGCACATGATATCTACAAAGAGCTGCGCCTGCGCGGCTACGACTACGGCAAGACCTTCCAAGGAATCTTAGAATCCAACAACGCAGGTAACAGCGACGTGGTTTCTTTTGAAGTTTTTTGTTAAAGACAGTGGTATATATCTATATAATATTTGTCACTATATCCCAGCGTCCAGCTCTAACTAGTGATCTGTTGCTGTACAGTGTTTTTGCTTATCGGCCGCTGTCATGTGATGTGCTGTTTCCAGGAGACAGCGGGAAGCTGCAGTGGACCGGAAACTGGGTGACCTTCCTGGACACCATGCTGCAAATGATCGTGGTCGGGCTGTCAGGTCGTAGTCTGCGTTTGCCCACCAGAATCCGCTCAGTGTGTGTTGATCCAACCGTCCATAAGGAGAAGATCTGCGAGTACACTGATGGAAAGCAAGGTGTGTGTGTGTGTGTGTGTGTGTGTGTGTGTGTGTGTATATGTAACATGTTTACCTTCAGAAAGTATTAAACCTCACATTCAAAATTTCTCTCATTTCCTTAGCTGCGGGTGTCCACGTAAACCGTTGCCTTGACAACATTATTGCCGGTGGAGTCCAGATCTGCGGTCTGCACGCCACTGTGGCCCCGCGTCGGCAGCAGCAGCAGAGCCCCCCCACCCTGGAAGAGTTTGTGTTTGTTCCCTACGTGGAGACAGAGTGCCTGACAGCCAACGGGAAACTTGCAGAGCAGCTGAGACTCTGCAAAGGTGAACAAATGAACCGCCTGTCGTCTCTGTCGCTGCATCGCTCTCATCCCTTCGCCTTACAGCTTTAAAAGGAAGATTTAATCCACAGCTTTCACTCTTTAATATTTAGTTCAAATTAAAGTAATCTTATAATTCACTAAGGTGTTTATGTAGTGTTCCACAGTAGTGTTCATAGTTGGAAGTAGGGCTGCACAATATATTGTCTCAGCATTGTGAGCAGGCACCACAGTCGCAGAACGTGTCAAATAAAGCAAATTAATTCCAACACATGATGATACTTTTCTGTTGCTCCACACAAGAAAACTTATTTTCCAAAACAGGTATTCAAGCCACCTGTATGTTTTTCATATTGTAATATATATGGCAGAAAAAAAATATTGCAATGTCAGTTATTCCCAGTATCGTGCAGCTCTGGTTGTACGGCTTCTGGTTTGAGGTGTAAGTGGGCAATGGTTTCTCCTAAGTGTTGTAATATTTTTTTACCAAAGTTGATACAGAGAGTATGAGTTTAAAAAGGTTTCTCATTATTCATAAACTCTGAAGTGCACCACCAGATTTACCTCACAAAGTCATCACCAGCCCAAAGCACCAGGGGGTCCTAAACAACCTAATGTTAAATCTTTGTTCTGATCATCAGCACATAGTGTCTGTAAATCGTAAATGTTTTATGCAGCAACAAACACCAAAGTAGCCATTAGTGTTTAAAGGAAGAATCTAATGATGATAGTATTAAAATGAATAGTCAAAGATAGTTTTCTTGATTATTTCTCTATATACGGTCAACAAAAGAAGATGATCTTTAGCTGAATTGTGTTTGTTATTCTTGTTATTGGCTTTTTTGTCACTAACACTTGTTGGCTTATTGTTTTTAGTCTTAGTGTTTTTTTATATTGAAAACCTGAGTTCTGTGAAGCAAGTCAAACATGATTTCTAATGCATTTAATCAAATCCTAAAAACAAAACAAAATGTTTCTTTTTTGCATCATCTGCATCAACATATCCTTCTTACACTTCATCCCACTCTCTCCATCTAGGTTTAATCCACAGACTGCAGCGAAAGTTGGCCCCTCACGGAGTCAAGCTCTCCATCCCCGGGCTACAAGGGGAAGCAGACAGCCCTGTTCCCAGCCCTGAGCCCTCTCAGCCCGGCCTGGTGCGGCTGCTGGCCCTGCTCTGCAGCCTGGAGCTGAACGGGAATCTTCACTCTGAGCTGGAGCAGACGGTAGAGAAGGAGCGGGCGTGTCTGCTGCAGGACAGCCTGCTGCAGGGCCTGCTCGACCACCCCGCCCTCAGACACTGCCTGGACACCACCATGGAGAACAGCATGCCTGGCAAGATCAAAGTCCTGGAGGTAAGACTGAGAACTACATAAAAACCTAACAGAAAACAATCAGATAAATTTCATCCAGATGCAGATACATTCAGTCTTCAACCCTCTTCACCTCTCTGATCCCTGCCAGGCTTTCTCCAACGACGGCCAGCTCTTCTCTCGCGTGGTGCCCCTCCTCAACATCCAGCCCATGCTGCATGTGGACTACACTGCCACGGCGACCAACCTGGATCTTCTGACACCCCACCAAGCCACCCTGGAGGAACTGGGAGTCACTCAAGCTCAGTGGGATCCCCTGACGGGCCCGGCTCCTAGTGGAGCAGACCTAGTGGTGTGTAACCACGCCTGGGGCCCTCTAAGGATGGACGCCAGACTGCTGGTGGAGAATCTGTCTTCTGGAGCCAAGCAAGGAGGGTTTGTTCTCCTCCACACCCTACTGAAGGGAGAGACTCTTGGGGAAACAGTTGCCTTCCTCTCCAGCACCGCTCAGAGCAGCAGCCAGCAGGGACTCCTCACACAGGTCAGTGGCCTGTTCTAATCATTTCATGATCGTTCACCCTTCTAATCCCTCTTAATCCTCTCTGTGCATCTCATAGACACCTCAGAGATGGACCATCTCAGAATAAAAATAGTTCCTCTGTTTGATAGAAGCATCATTTTGTCAGTCTGTGTAGATTTTCACACCCCTGAAGCTGAAAGCTCAAAGAAATTATTTCTTATTTTCAGTGAAGTGAGCTGATCAGTAACAGCTGATGTTTAACTGATATTGTCTCCCTCTTCTCGATAGGCGGAGTGGGAGAAGGTGTTCTCTGACGCCTCCCTCAGCCTGGTGGCTGTCAGGAAGTCTTTTTACGGCTCGGTCCTCTTTCTTTGTCGCTGTCGGTCCCCGGCAAAGAGCCTGTTTTCCTTCCTGTGGACAGCAGCGACTACAAGTGGGTGGACACACTCAAGGTGGGTTCCATATCCTTCTGTGTGTGTCTGGCTTTTGAAATGTCCAACAGTGTCAGAACTAGTCGGTCAGAACTGTGAGTAACTGTAGATATGTCTGGCAGGCGACGATGGCGGAGACATCAGACTCTCCACTGTGGTTGACTGCCTCTCAGGCCAACTGTGGCATTGTGGGAATGGTCAACTGTCTACGGCAGGAACCAGGCGGCAACAGAATACGGTAGGACACATCCTCTACAACACATACTCCTGTACTGGTGTTGTCACGGCACCAGAATCTTGGCCTACAATATACTGTAATTGTAATGTGAAAAAATGAATCTAATACCAAATTGTAATGTGAAGTAGTGCAGTTAAGTTAACTTTGCCTCCTACAATGAGCAGTGTAGTTACTTACTAGCACCTGCTGTTTTTTGTAGACATTTATCCTTTATATTATCCCTGCATTGGTCAAAGTCATGGTCCCTTTTTTAATGACATTTCCCGGTCTTCTCCTTCCTCGCCACCAGCTGTGCGTTTGTGTCTAATCTAAACGAGTCTTCAGAAGCACCGAGCCTCCAGCCGACCCATAAGTCCATGCAGTCAGCGCTGGAGGGGGATCTGGTTATGAACGTGTTCAGAGATGGACGTTGGGGCGTCTTCAGACACCAGCTCATCACCCGCGGTACCAAAATATTTGATTTGATTTTTTCCAGTTTTGCTCAGTCTGCTCTGCTGCAGAGTCTGACCCTCATTTCACTACTTTGCTTACTGTACATTGTACCTTTGCATGTGACAAATAAAACTTTGAATTGCTGTTTATGGCAGCATCACTTATACCTCAAATAACACTAGTGTCACTGATTTTAGGAAGCACATGTATTGGGAACCATGAAACCGAAACTATAATTAACCAACAGAAAACTCTTAATTATTTAATATATTATAACTTAATTTATCCTGGTCAGTTTAACATGTTTAACTTGTTTTCCTTTCAGAATGATTGATGTGCCCGTGGCCTTCACTTCCTCTGACGCACTTGTGTGTGTTTCTGTTTTGTTCCAGATCTGAATGAAGAGTTGACAGAGCGAGCCTACGTCAATGTGTTGACTCGAGGTGACCTGTCCTCTCTGCGATGGATCGCCTCCCCGCCCTCCCACTCTGTGACCAGCAACCCCAACGTGCAGCAGTGTCGCGTCTACTACAGCTCGCTCAACTTCAGAGACATAATGCTCGCCACCGGCAAACTGCCACCGGACGCTATTCCAGGTGTGTGTAAGAGCCCGTTGTTATAGCAGAGAACACAGAAATAGAAAAACAATCGCTTAACTCCTCCTGTTCGTTGTGAATGGTGCAGGGGACCTAGCTCTGCAGCAGTGCATGTTGGGTATGGAGTTTTCCGGTCGTGACCCCAGCGGTCGACGTGTGATGGGGCTGCTACCTGCTCAAGGCCTGGCAACAAGTGTGAACGCTGACAAACGCTTCCTGTGGGACGTTCCCTCCAGCTGGTCAGTGTCATAGTTTATAATATGCTGTGTGTGTGTGTGTGTGTGTGTGCTGTTTTAGGGTTGGGGTAAGGGTTTCAGTTCAGTCAGCATGACTCCGTGCTTCCATCTCTTCCTTGCATCTTATCTCAGCTGGAGTCATGAGGATGCAGGAACAACAAATTATTCATGACACACAGCATCTCAAATGTCACATATCAGCAACAGTTCAACAGTAAAACACCTTTTAATGCATCTTGTATAAGGAACTGGTGTGACAGCATGCATTTAGAAGATAAACTGTAGTTATAATAGTGCATATGGGTGCTGCTGCTGTTTAAACATCCAACAACAGAAATGTCATTAGATTATTGTTGAAAGCTGGAGTGTATGTTGAGGATCATGATGCAAACAAGGTTCTCTGTTCTCTGTCCTCTCAAGGTCTCTGGATGGGGAATTACCTTATACTCTAAAATGGTAAATTACACTCCTAATGTGTGTGTGTGTGTGTGTGTGTGTGTGTGTGTGTGTGTGTGTGTGTGTGTGTGCAGGACACTGGAGCAGGCTGCATCGGTGCCCGTGGTCTACGCTACAGCGTACTACTCTCTGGTGGTGCGGGGCAGGCTGCGCAACGGAGAGTCTGTTCTCATACACTCGGGGTCGGGGGGTGTCGGCCAGGCCGCCATCGCCATAGCACTCAGCAAGAAGTGCAAAGTCTTCACTACAGTCGGTCAGTGCTTAACACTCACTCACACTAGCAGAGACATAGTGACAGAATATTAGCTCCGATATGATCAATCATTCTCTGTTGTTATTTGTTTTACACGATAAAAATATATTATATATATATATATATATATATATGTACATATGTATGTGTGTGTGTGTGTGTGTGTGTGTGTGTGTATGTATATATATATATATATATATATTATATATATATATATGTATGTACATATGTGTGTGTGTGTGTGTGTGTGTGTGTATGTATATATATATATATATATATACACACACACATACACACACACACATATTATACAGCCCATGTCTTCCACTTCAAAAAAATTGCACCAAACTCAAGCACTTTTTTCATTAAATAAAATCATAAGATATTAATTATAAGTATGATAAAGTGTAATAATTGTGAGACCTGGTGTATTATGAGTTAATAAGTCATAATTCTAATAGTGGAATGTTGAACCCTGTTTGTGTGTGGGATCACAGGCTCCTCAGAGAAGCGGGCCTACCTGCAGGAGAGGTTCCCTCAGCTCTCAGCAAAATCCTTCGCCAACTCCAGAGACACCACGTTCGAACAGCACATCCTGCTCCACACACAGGGCAAAGGTCAGTCAACAATACAAACATGCAATACACACACTCAGTGTAGTGTTGTATTGTGTTATTTTTTTATTCCAAGTTGATGTTTCCTGAAAA
Source organism: Seriola aureovittata (assembly GCF_021018895.1). NCBI lineage: Eukaryota > Metazoa > Chordata > Actinopteri > Carangiformes > Carangidae > Seriola > Seriola aureovittata. Next base: position 20,399,797 of record NC_079384.1, on the reverse strand, counting down.
AACTAAAGGATTTGAGGCTCCAGAAATAAACATATTTTGGAAAGTAGTGAAATTACATTACAAAAAATAAGAGCTGATGATCAAAAGTCTAGTTTAGTTTAATTGACATTTCCACAGTACACAGATTAGCATACAAGATACAGCATACATAAATACATGCAAGACAGCTTTGCAGTTTTTTTGAGCTTACTAAGAAGCAAGCAATTACACTTTGAGATTACAGCACCGCTGCAGTGGGGCGACTTTTTGAGCATGTGCTGTGTTGTGTGTGTTTCAGGTGTGGACGTGGTGCTGAACTCTCTGGCTGAGGAGAAGCTGCAGGCCAGTATCCGCTGCCTCGCCCGACACGGACGATTCCTGGAGATCGGCAAATACGACCTGTCCAACAACTCTCCACTGGGTCAGTGATGACACACTCACACTCACAGTAACAGTCACTCCATTCATTTCAAAATAGATTTAAAGTAAGTAACTACATGTTCATTTAAACATGTGAAGAATAAGAATCGGTCAAACTATAAATATATTCCGCCTGTATCTCCAGATGCCAATTAGCTGCCTGAGATAGACAGAGCAGGGAACAGTAGAAATATTTCTGCTACTTCAATTTCTAATCTGGTAAAAGAGTGATAATATTTACATGTTGTTGCCTTCCTTTCCATGAAGCTTCTCTACATCCATCACAGTTACTTTTGTGGTTCAGACTACAGACTGTAGAAATGTGCAGTGACACAGCTGACTCCAGATTTTCTCTGAATTCATGACTTGAATCGTCGACTTAACGTTGTTGTGATCTCTGCAGGCATGGCTCTTTTCCTGAAGAACGTGGCGTTCCACGGCATCCTGCTGGACGCTCTCTTCGAGGAGGGTAACCGCGAGTGGGAGGAAGTGTCCCTGCTGCTGAAGGAAGGCATTGTGGGAGGTGTAGTTAAGCCTCTGAAGACCACTGTGTTTGAGAGAGACCGGGTGGAGGAAGCATTCAGATACATGGCTCAGGGCAAGCACATTGGCAAGGTTCTCCTGCAGGTGAGTTTCACCTCTGACCTTCAGCCTTTCATATCATTGTGAGGAGACTGTGAGTTGCTCATAATGGAGCAACCTGTCATGATGTATTAGAAAGAACATAAATAAAAACAAAGTGAAATGAAAAGTGGATAAACCTGAAGGATCCAGATGTTTCAGGTGAAACGTTCTCTCACTGGTTCTTCTCTCTACAGGTCTGTCATGAGGAGAAAGGTGCAGCAGTCCAAGCAGCTTCCCCTGTTCCGGCTATCTGTCGCACCTTCTGCGTCCCCTCCCACTCTTACATCATCACAGGTGGCCTGGGGGGCTTCGGTCTGGAGCTCGCTCAGTGGCTGATGGAGAGAGGAGCCCACAAACTGGTGCTGACGTCCAGATCGGGCATCAGGAACGGTAATGCTGCTCAAACTGCCGCTTGTTGTTATCACCTGTACCGCGTTCTGCTGTAACTAGTGTTTACTCACAGTTCACTTTGTACCTGTTGCTAGGATACCAGGCGAAGCGAGTGCGTGAATGGCAGAGTCAAGACGTGGAGGTGCTCGTGTCAACCAGTGATGTCAGCACGCTGGAGGGAACGGAGCGACTCATCGCTGAGGCTGGAGCGCTGGGCCCAGTGGGTGGCGTCTTCCACCTCGCCATGGTAACGCACCGAGCTACCTCATCATCACTCCCCTTTAACTCAGCCTACTTTTCAGGTCACCAGTAGCATGTAACTCCGACATCATAAACTGTAGAAAATACTGTCTACTAAACTATGTACAATCTTTTTCTTGCCATCATGAATGAAGATTAACTGTTGCCCAGCTGCTAGTTAGCTCATAGCTAAACTCTACTGATATGTTTTGCTTCATGTTGCAACTTTGATCAATTTATCGATTTCTAGAAGAGAGTGAGGTGAAAAATGGAAGGTTCCTCTGCACGAGTGAAAACTAAATGGTTAAAATGGTTAATAGTTAAGAGACAGATCCAGTATTCACCCAGATTGAAATAGAAATACAAAGCTAACTTTATATGGAAATAAGCCACTGGTCGGTCTGTCACCTGACTCAAATATCTCAGACACTGTTGGATGAATCGCCATGAAATGTTTTGTGTGACTCTAGTGCCACCATGAACTTGACATTTTTTGGCTTTAAGTAACATCTGGTTCAGACATTATAATGTTATATTACATTTTAATTTTTTATATTACTGTCATCATCGGGTTAAACTTGTGGTTGTCCAATATTTAACACCTGCAAATCTAATATTATTCCCATCAGCCTCAGCTGTTCTGTATATGGTAAACTAGTTAGCATTAGCATTGTGAGCATTGTTAGTAGACTGACATTAGCATCAAGACTCTTAGTCTTGTTTACATAAAATATGTATATAAACACAGTTTTTTATATTTATTACATAATTATTTCTTCATGCAGTTTGTTCACATTCATGATTTAAATCACATTTATAGAATGATTTGGTTTTTAGTTTATGACCTCCCTGTTAGGACTGATCTCTGTGGTGTTACTGCTTCTCGTTTTAAATCCCCAGTGATCCCACGTTGATCTAAACTCATGAACATGTTGGATTTGTCATTCTCAGGTGTTGAAAGACGGCATGTTGGAGAATCTGACGCCTCAGCACTTCGTTGATGTTAACAAACCTAAATATGACGGCACCATGAACCTGGACAGGTAAGGAGCACGCTCAGTTATCCTTCTGTCGCTGCTGTTTGCTTCTCTCTGGATCTTGATGCACTCACCTCTGTTCCCTCCACAGGGTGACAAGAAAACTGTGTCCAGAGCTCAAGTACTTTGTGGCCTTCTCCTCGGTCAGCTGTGGGCGTGGCAACGCCGGCCAGAGTAACTACGGTTACGCCAACTCGTCCATGGAGCGCGTGTGCGAAAAGCGCCGCCACGACGGCCTGCCCGGACTGGCGGTGCAGTGGGGCGCCATTGGCGATGTGGGCGTGGTGCTGGAGACGATGGGTGGCAACGACACAGTGATCGGCGGCACCCTGCCACAGAGAATCGCCTCCTGCATGGAGGTGCTGGACCTCTTCCTGTGCCAGCGGCAGCCGGTGATGTCGAGCTTTGTGCTGGCGGAGAGGACGGTGGTGAAGAGCGAGGCAGGAAGTCAGAGGGACCTGGTGGATGCTGTGGCTCACATTCTGGGTAAGAACTGGGCTACACAATAGCTCCCACCAGGGGTGGACGATATAACAAATGTACTCAATGTTATATTTATTTTGCATCATTCTTTGTCTGACAGAAGAGAAACATGTTTTCTTATCTGCTTCTTTTTCTTTCTTTCCTCCCCCTCAGGTGTGCGGGACGTGAACAGCCTGAACGCAGACGCCTCATTGGCTGACCTGGGCCTGGACTCCTTGATGGGTGTGGAGGTTCGCCAGACTCTTGAGCGCGACTACGACATCGTCATGGCCATGAGGGAGATCCGCCAACTCACCATCAACAAGCTGCGAGAGCTGGCCAATAGCAAGCCAGGAGGATCGAATGGTATTATTAAGAGCTGAAGAATAACCGTGTTCTCTAAAACCTGCAGCTGCACTTCAGACAGAAAGAATACAAACTTTGTCTTTGCTGCTTCCTCCCGTCCAGAATCTCACCACGCCACAGCGAAGAAGGACGGCGTCCGCGCTCTGTTGGACTCAGATCTGACCCAGCTGTTAGTCAACCCCAACGGCCCCACAGTGACGCCACTCAACAAGGTCCAGAGCCAGGAGAGGCCACTGTTCCTCATCCATCCCATCGAGGGTTCCATCGCCGCCTTTAAGACGCTCGCCTCCAAGCTCAGCGTGCCTTGCTACGGCCTGCAGTGCACGAAAGGTATTCAATACACAGGCATTTTTACAATGGACTGATTATACTGTGGCCAACCAGGCTCATCCGATTCTATCCCCCCCCTCCTCTCCCCAGCCGCTCCTCTGGACAGCATCCAGTCCCTGGCGGCGTACTATGTGACCTGCATCAGGCAGGTTCAGCCAGACGGGCCGTACCGAATCGCCGGCTACTCCTTCGGTGCCTGTGTGGCGTTTGAAATGTGCTCTCAGCTGCAGACCCAGGACCGGTCTGTGGAGTACCTCTTCCTGTTTGATGGATCACATTCCTACGTGGCGGCGTACACACAGGTGAGAGGAAACATACTCACAACAGTCAGTGAAGACACAAGATTGATTTCTGTATTTCACACGTCATTGCATTAGATGGTTTTGAACAGCCTGACGTGTGTATGAACAATCTGATGCGTGCTTTTAATGATGTGGTTTGGGGACACACTTGAGGTTTAAAGTAATTAAAGGTTGATTATTAACGAGTGTTCGTGGTTTCCAGAGCTACAGAGCCAAGCTGACACCAGGGAAAGAGTCTGAGGCTGAAACTGAAGCCTTGTGTGCCTTCATCCAGCAGTTCACTGGCATCGAGTACAACAAGGTGAGTAGTCAGTGAAGCCTTAAACGCCTCTCGCTGCTTTATCAGTGCATCATGTGGCGTGTAAAACATCCCAAACTGAATATTATATAGACTGTCTATATAATTAGGTTTTAGCTGAAGTTATGAGTCTTGATGTCCAACAAGAATGGAGAAGGTGAACTTCCTTACGCCACACCTCAAGACAACGTGATGTCACTTCCACACATGAGATTAAGAGATTTGTTGATTGAGTGTCTCGACCGTGCAGAAGGAGTCTGTCTGAATCCTAATGAGCACTGAGATGATGATACAACAGTTGAATGCCCTCTGTGCTGCGTGTTTAATGTTTACTTTTTCAGCCACAACTAGAAGGTTCTGTGTGGGTGTGTTCTTCTTCTCTGGTGTTCTCTGTCACTATATGTTGCTTCAACCGGTAAATTCCTCCACTGCTCTTCCTCTGCAGCTTCTGGAGACTCTGCTCCCGCTGTCCGACCTGGAGGCCCGCGTCAACGTGGCGGTGGACCTGATCACCTCCAGCCACAAGAACATCAGCCGAGACTCGCTGCACTTTGCTGCCACAACTTTCTACTACAAACTAAAGGCCGCCGACGGCTACGTGCCTGCGACAAAATACCACGGCAACGTGACGCTACTGCGCGCCAAAACCAGCAGCGAATACGAACAGAACCTGGGAGCTGACTACAAGCTCAGCGAGGTAACATATAAGTGCACTGGCACACATCTGCACAAGGTCAAAGGTCAAACCTCACAAAACACTTTTTTTTTTTTGGCCTTGTCGGACTGCTCACAATGGTACAGCTGTTTGTGTTTGTTATGTTCATGTTTAATTCACAGTATTTAGTTTGTCACGTCCTTAATGTCTGTGTTACACTGTGTTATTATGTGTGTGTGTGGAAATGACACTAAAGCTGAGCTTGAACTTAAACTTGAACTTGCCGTCAGCTGGAGCGAAATGAGACTCGTGTTCATAGACCTCAGCTTCCAATACAATACAATACCATACCATACCAATCCCCACTAGACTGACATGACCACACATCTCACTCCTGACTCCATGACTGAAACAAGCTCACTCCCCATGCTGCAGGATTTATCCATCAGTAGTACAGCTGCACCGTACTGGAAAAACGGCTTTTTCTGCGATTTATATTTCAATTTGAAAAACTACAGGAATGTTCTCCAGATGACTTGAACAGAATCATCCTTTCTGTAGATGAAATAATTCCATACAACTGACCCTTTTCTCTTTGTTCATTTTCTGATTGTGGTTGATGATTAGCAGGGGGCGGGGCCTGGATAAACTGAGCAAATTAAGTTGCATCAGAGAGACTGCTCTAATAGAAAATGACGGTGTCAGTTTTCCTTTTGTATCAAGCAGCAAAAAAATAGTAGCCGACATGTTTGAGTTCAGTCGAGTTGTCTTATTTGACATTTCTCGTCCTGCCATGTGACTATTGCACACGTTCATATTGCTATGACGATGCTGAAACGATTTACTGTGCGGCCCTATTCAGAAGGTGTGAAGCAAAGAGGGTAATATCCTCATCACCCCACTCCAGCTTATAGACTCAGGCAAAGGCCTCTGACACAGAGACTCAGATGGCCTCTCTCCAGACGCTTTTTTTCTGAGCAGCTACAGTTTCAAAAACACATGATCTGTCTATAAATATGAAAATATTACATAAACTCTCATTTTTCATACTCTGTTTTACTCTTTATTAGTATCAGTATTCCACACACAGCCTGTTGAAAATATGTGAGAAACTTAACCGTGAATCTCTCTCCACTTAAACACTGAGTAAGTTCTGTCTGTGTCCTTCAGGTATGTGACGGCAGGGTGTCGGTCCACGTCATCGAGGGAGACCACCGGACATTCCTGGAGGGAGAGGGGGTGGAGTCCATCAGCAGCATCATCCACAGCTCACTGGCTGAGCCGCGGGTCACGGCGAGGGAGGGCTAGATCTGCCCCGCCCCAGCCACGCCCTCCACCACCCTCACGCTAATTCAATAACATTCCCAAAGCAGGCCTCTTCCTCCAGTTAGTTCACAGCGTAGGTTTAACTTATAGAGTAAGTTGAACAGTATATAATACAGTCAGTCTCTGGACGTAGCATGTTTACATTGTGTGCCATTTTGCCCTAATATCCCATAAGCACCTTATTCCTTCTTACTGCACCTTCTCCAATCTCATTGGTCGAGTAGACTCTCTCTAACCTATCAGAGCTCCTGGCTGGTACCTTCCTACTGGGTAGATGAAACCTGCTGTCATGTAGTCATGTGATAAAACTGTGTATCATAATAAGAGTAACAGTGAGTGACCTCCACTGATCTGTACAACAGACAGGACATCATGAAAAGACTATGTTAAACTCTGACACACTCTCATGTCCTGATACTAATGAAGTGTAACTGTGCACGTTCGTGACCTCACCACTATCCCACTGTTAAACGCTCGTAAACTCGGTCGCTGTGTGAATCAGTCTCTGTGATGTTCTGCAGCTTCAATGCAACAAAAAAAAAAAAATCCTGTTTTTCTGGCTTCGCCTTTCAGTATGTTGTTTTTGTGAGTTCAGAGCCAGAGGGCCATTAAAGTAACCTCTCCTCTACAATGTTACTACCTTTATCCCGCACATGAACATGTTGCAGGATTACTGTTGATGAAATAACACACTGACCACACTGAAACAAACAGGAAACAAGGATGTCTGATTAGAGTTTAGTGGTTGCAAACAAACGTCTGAGGTCGATGTTCTGTCAGAGAAAACCAGTGACAGTTCACAGTATTTTACCCATAGTCATGTACTGAATAGGTTTGTTACATAACCGTCTCCCTTAATTTTGCTTCTAGGTTGTAAATGACTAGTAAAGCACCTGTTGTATGTGGACATAACTGATCTGAACAGCAGAACCCTGAGCTGTCTCTGACTCCCGTGACCTCACCTGCTTTCATAACCCCAGCGAGCAGTCCAGTCCCACACAGCAACAACAGCCAGCCCGACTCCTGAGGCCTCAGTCTGGTCAATGAAGGGTCCGGTGACTGGAGGCGAACGTGGTGATTGATTGCAATGAAAAGGAGAAGGAAGTGACAGTAAAAGCTCTTCTCTTGTATTGTAATATTGCCAGTATGTATTGTTACGACTAATAAAAGCATCTCACAAGTCATTTATGACTATTTGGTTTTTTTTCCCTTAATTTCACCATATTTAAAGTTTGTTTTTGACTTTCATGTAATGATAGTTACAAGTCAATTTAACTAAACATGGTAGACTGAAACAGGGAAAAGAGCTGAGTACATAGTGATAAGTAATATCTAGGTGTTTTATAATGAGGGATCTGTGTTTGTGTGTACTTTAGCAGCAACACTACTAGCTACAGTCACAAAGGGATATTCCAGAAATTACCACCTGATTTATCATCAGTCCTGTGTGACACAACCTCGAGCAGCTGCAGGTAAAATGCTGCTTTCACATTGAAGCACTTTCCTGTAGAACAAGTTCTTCTAATAAGACTTATTTACACACTTTTACTTATGTCAGATTGACATGTTTTTATTGTCTCCGCCCCAGCAACAGTCAGAGCTGGAGGCATTATGTTTTCAGGTTGTTCCTCCATCAGTCTCATTCTTGTGAACGCAACTTCTTCAGATTAGGCACAAACATTCATTTGGACTCAAGGATGAAGTGATTAGATGAGAGAGGTCAAAGATCAAGATCACTGTGACCTCACAAAACACATCTTTGCTCATAACTGACAAATTCATTCACTATGACACAATTTAAGTCAAATAAGGATAAAATTAAGTGATGATATTTTATATCCAAAAGGTCAAAGGTCGACCTCACTGTGACGTCATAATGTTCTGCAAAAACACTTCTGGCCATTATTCACTGCTGTAACTCAGGAAGTCCCCTTCCTGAGTTACAGCAGTGATGGTGGAGGAAAGCAACCACAAGATGGTAATTCTAGTTTGTTTGTTTTGAGACATTTTGAGATTTTTTTCTTTTTTAACCAATAATAGGGTTTTTTTTTTCTTTTACAAATGTGCGCGAGATAAACAAATGAGAGGAGAGCTGCGTTTATTGTAGATTAGCAGACATTAGGACCAACATTAAACATTAAACATGTACTTTGCACATATCTCCTAAATAAACAGATGTCTCCCATCACTTGTTACATCAGTCTAACACAAACCATTTATCATCATTACATGACAACACTTTTACATTGGAATTTAGGCCTACGAGCGACTGCACTGGCTTCTGCTGCGATCAGTAAATATGAAGCAGGGTAAACACGAATCAACAAGCCTTCATGTGCAAAATGCTCTCGTGCTTCAGGAACCAGCAACTGCTCAGGCCTGGAAGCTAGTGGCAACATGCCATTAGCACATTATAATCAACAAGTGGGATCACTAGGCTTGGGCCATATCCAAAGTGCAATATCTCCATACTGTGCAACCCAAATATTGCGATATACAATATAATGGGAGTATTTGTATAACCATATGATTGTGTGGTTGTATTCTATGTTTCAGGTATAAGTAATGATGCCACTAAACAGCAGCCCAAAGTTTTTTTTGTCATACGCTAAAGCAGTGAAATGAGTGTCGTCGTGGCAACAGAGCATACTGAGCAAATCTGCAGAAAAAAAACAAAAAAGAAAACTATCGCATATGGCGAGAAATACAACAATATCCGATATTATGGAATATCAGCCCAGGCCTAGGGAGCAGTCAACCCTCATGCACCTGAACACAGGAACAGAAGTGTTTCATGTTGTCGTCACTTGGTGTGTTGAAAGTAAGAAGCAGATAAACTTACATCAAGGAAACCAGAAGAAGAGAATCGTGTGGCTGACGTTATGACACTGGAGGTATTTTAGAATTATTTATATTTTATAGCTCAGCAGTGGTGAATTCTAAAGCCAGAACTAGATGTGATTTAGTCACCAGTCATTTTATTTCATTCGTTTCTGTTATTGGATAACTGAAAGAGAATAAAATCAGAACTGCAGCGTATAAATGGTTACATTTTTATGCTGATTTAATGCTGTGGAGAACTTTAATATAAATGCAGATGTATGACACTAGCTGTGCGATCTGACTGAAAAACATCCAGCATGGTGGAGAGTGGATGTTCATCCAACCTCCTGACCTGAACACTCGGTTTTCAGCTGCTCACTTATCTACACATGCAACACTGTTAAACCCTCCTGATGTTTCCAGCTGTGTAGGAGCACAAACATGAAATAAAGGGACCTCTTCCTATTTCTTCAGATAGTAATTCTCATTAATGTGTTGAGTAGAGATATGGAGTCAGCTCAGATTTGTCAAACCTGAATAAAAACAAGCATTTTGTTAATGAAGTGAATCACCTCCTTCACTGATCCTCTGCTTCTGGTTCCACAGTGTAAATTACACTCCGCGCACGGTGTCAGATGAAACTCTGTGCGAAGGTGTTGAACCTCAGAAGAAGGAGGTGTCTGAGGAGAAGGCCCCCGCCAGCCTGAACTCCTCCCTCATCAGCACGCAGAAGAGCCGCTGAGGTAGAGCTTTGGAGTACGGCGCTGGCCGAGGGACGCACGTCCGCAGCAGGATCTCCCGTCCCGCCGGAGACGGGAAGTCAGTCACTTTGTTGCTCCCTCCGCTCGGCTTCCTGTCGGGACCCACGTCTTCATCCAGCGGAGACAGGAGGGCGGCCTGAGGGTGGAGGCAGAGCGCCGTTACTGAGCAGACAGAGAAGATGCTGGAGAAACTGCAGCCTGATGCACCAGTTAAAACCAAAACACATGAGTAATAAAGAAGAAATTCAAAGGGGAAGTTTGATTTTGATCTTTATGTTTCCAATTCATTACATTGATGAAAAGACCAAAGTCAACAATATGTTGTTTCTGACTCCCGTCACTGGTCTGTGGCTCTCAGCCCTGAGGCCAATAAGACTTGGGACTATTTTCTGCAGCGCATTAATACACATTTGGTGCTCTTTGGTGGTGGCGTTATGTGTTCAGGTTGATCATCCATCCATTCACTTGGACTCAAGGATGAACTGATTAGATTTTGGTGGTTAAAGGTCAAAGGTCACTGTGCTAAACTGTAAACTCATTTCCCGGTTCTAAAACTGTGAACCGAGGATTTATTTTCCTTTAAATGGAAAACGACTAAAACATGATACATCTTTCATTTTTAGTCCTACATGTGAAAAACTTGTAATGAGCAAGAATAATAAAAAATAAAAAAACCTGCTCCACTTATGACATCATCATTCTGCATGTTTGAATAAAATAAATGCAGCAAGGTCTGTCAGCAGCAGATCATCAGTTAATGTTTTCAAATCCTACAGCAGAAATACTAACTGAAATATATCAAAAACCACTACGATCAAAAGAAGATGTTGTCATGGTTACCTGGTTCCCTTCACCCCCCCCGCTGTTATTTACTTTAGCGCCTGAAGCTTTTACAATAGGAGCGCGGTCACGTTACAAACAGAACCCCGGCCTCTCGCTGACCCGCCACTCTCTCACACATCTCTGATGACTATTAATATTCAAGTGGTAGATGAATATACGAGTTGTGTTCGACTGTCACTCACTCAAGTGAACACAGAGAAACAAGCAAACACTGATCATTATGAAAACTTATAGAGGGAATCATGGAATGAGCTAACATGAAGATGAATATTCCACCGCCTCCACCTGAACATTTTTACAGTACTGAAGAAGAAATCAAGTGGCTTTTTATGGTGAACTGAGTCAGCTAACATTTACCTGCATTGTGAAAGAGACTGAAATAACCAAATATGATACTGGTGCAAAGGGCAACTAAAGCCCAACATGTTTTATTTTTACAGCAGACAAAGCTCCACAGCGAGAGGAACAGAACTGATAGTTATATTTAACTCTAATAATCCGATTGTTCAAAATATAGTGCATGTTGTGTGACATAAGGAAGAATCCTAAAGAACCTCATTTACTGAACCAATACATTCCTATATGAAACAATCTGCTATCTGTAATGGGGAAGAGCAAGTATAGAGAGAACCCAAGATCAGTATTTATCATGCACAGATCACATGACGTCATGTGACGACATCAGATGAAGTATGATATTGTTTTTAAATAACTTAAGCAGAGACAGTGAGACAAGGTCGAGTGACTCATCAAACTCCCAGAAAACAGTCATCAACACTCAAAAACATAAAGCAGCACTTTATATTAATACACACACACACACACACACACACACACACACGCACACACACGCACACACGCACGCATACACACACAGTATTCTGAACTTCCACTCCTGCCTCATCTCTCTAGAATTCAGAAGTATAAGTCCTCTGAGAAGAGCTGAGGAACAGGATCCGTCTTTGCTTTTAGAGAATCGTTTCCACATCAGTAGATCTTCGTTTCCTGCATTTCAAAAGACTTCGGGACCATTTATTACTTCTTGTTCGCTGCGGTGACTCGACAGATGATCAAGATGATTGTTGTAAACCCTGCATCATGTTAAAGATACAGATAGAAGAGATATTATCCGATCATTTATTTTAAGTTTATACATGTTCTATTAGCGACTACCAAAGTGAAGACTGTATATATGTTCTTGGTTTTACACATTTACCACTTGTGAACTTTGGCTTCTTTTGCTCTGTGAAGATAATAAGGTTTCACTAGACGTTTACTCATCAAACAAAACTCTGTATCAGTGTAACTGGTGCACCACTGCTGCTGAATGACACTAAACCACCGAGCTAGAGGATTCACATCTAAACCGATCCTTCCAGGGAGCAGAAAATCTGCCGTGTTCATGCACGCTGGACTCACTGCCACGTCACATCCTGTTTCTCATCCAATTTGAAATTCAGCATTCACACGCAACTGCTTCATGTTAACAGGATCCTTCTGTTTCTGATCACCGTCTGCTGAGCGTCGTCCTCATCTGTCATCTGTGAAACGTTTAACCGTCTTCACCAGGAAGACCAGTGTCTTCCATGTTACTGCTGTCATCTAGAGATCTTCATGGGTCTCCGTGGTTACTGGTTTTCAGGGCTAGATGAAAACCTGAATCAGTGTAGTCAGGCCTGGTGACAGCCGTTGGGTCACATGTGTTGGTCTTCTTTTGTTCTACAGTAATTTTTCATGTCAGATTCATGTAGTTTTTCCATTTTGTTCATTTACTCGAGGACCTGCGAAGACTGCTACCGTCGTCCTCTCACATAAACATGCAGCTTATGTTGCTCATCAAGCCGCTGCTTCGTCTCTGTGCATGATATCAGACAAAGATGAGACTTCACAGACGGTGGTCAGAAACCTGGATCAGCCGTTCACATCCGACATTAAAGCTGAGGCAGGCAGGACGTTTTCTGGCTTCAAAACCCCCATAATTCAACTGGGCTGAGAGGAAACCAGATGGTTGCACCTCCTCTTGACTCTAACCTGTGACAGGAGACTGTGGCCAATCACAGGTCTTTTTAGAAAGAGAGAGAGAGAGCTTTCCTATTGGCTGTTTTGCAAATGCAGATACTTGTTATAGTTGCGAACTTCAGTTTAGCCTTCTGCTAACTGTAGCTAAAGGCTCACGGCTGTGTTTGAAGCTTGAACTGTATTCTTTCTTCTTTTTTTTTTGAGGTTCCTGCCCACCCCAGCTTTAACCCAGTTACAGACTCATTTCAGTAGCATGTGCTCTGAGGAAACTGGTTTATTACAACTTGAGTTTTACTGTCACAGCTCTGTCCATCAGCTGATCATCAAGGCCGAGGTCAGAGATATGAAAATAAAAAAAACACTGTAATAAACTGTAGATTTTCTGCAACCTGGATGTGATGTTTACACACACAAACACACACAAAGAAAAAAACGCATTACAGCAAGGTCACCAGTCAGTGAGCAGGTCAAATACTCAGAGTGGAGGAGGGAGAAGGGGGAAGCTGAACATTCAACACTAATACAGTGGTGTGTGTGCTTCATGGGTGAACATATCTATTTACTGTGGAGGGGACAAACACCAGTGTTCTCTATGTGCACAACAGAGCAACACGACTAATGTTACCACATGTATAATCATTGTTACTGTGCAAACCTCCATGTCACCAAAAATGCCCTGCTGTCAGGATATAACACAGACACAGTGTTAGCATCCATCGCTTTGGAGGAGAGTGTGACTGTGTGTGTGTGTGTGTGTGTGTGTGTGTAATATATACTGTTTATACATATATATGTATATATACACATATGTTTAAATATTAAATATTAAAGTACAGTCTAACAGTACAGTATGGTGTCTCACTAATGCTGCATTACTTTAGTAAACTGTCAGCACAACATTAAGTTGCTATAGCAACTGTGCTCACATGTATTTACACATGCAGCAGCCACAGAGCAACATCAGCAACATCAATAGGAGCTGTGTTTGTGCCCACTCTGCTCTGGTTTGGTCTCCACCAACTCCAGAGAAAAATAGTTGGTTCTTTAAATCAGTGGTTCTCAAAGTGAGGTTCAGGGACCCCCAGGGGTCCTTGAGGCAGTTCCTGTAGGTCCCCAGTAAAAAGGGGAATCATTTATTTTCACTATAATTCCATCCATAGGTAACACAATAACAGAATGTATGAATATTGTAGTTTAAACACTTCCTTAATAGAAATCTGATCAGATGGGGGTCTGTGGTCTAATTTGTGAGTTTAGGGTCACTGATGTGAAAAGGTTTGAGAACCACTAATTCAGATATCACAGGTTCTTTTTCAGACTTTTGCGTATGGTGGGATTTAGTGTACAGCTGTTTCATTCACTCACTAGCTATTTAAACAGCTGCCTGCTCATCAATGAAGTTGATGAAAGTGGAGTTTGCTCCATTGTTACTGTTAAAGTAATGATCACTGAAGGTTTAAGATATGTTGAACTGTCTGTTTAAATAAACACCTAACACACACTACAGCTGAAATACACATACATGGATTTGTTTCCATGTAGTGCACACAGACTATCTGCTTATTTGTGTATTTGTGTGTGTGTGTGTGTGTGTGTGTGTGTGTGTGTGTGTGTGTGTGTGTGTGTGTGTGTGGGCATGTCACTGAGGAGCAGCTGAAGGACAGGGGGATGCTGGGAGTTGGGAGGGGAAGTCTCATTGCTCGTGTTTACCTCGTCACTGGTGAAGTCAGCCAGCTTGACGCAAGCAGCAGGAGGAGAAACAACAGAAAAAAAAAACACAAGGTCGAACGGAGGAAATGCACAACAAAAAAACAAAAAGCACAAACTTGTGTCTCAGGATGGTCTGAAGAACCGCCTGAAGCACCCACATACACATGTCCTGTAAGGCTGCAGAGCTCAATAAGCTGTCAGCTGTACGACAAGATCACACCTGCGCTGACAGAAGACTCGTCTCCTCTGTTTGCTACCTTCATGAAAATAAAAGAGGTTTTTGCTTGAACTGTGATACTGTGCAGATTCTGAGCATTAAAGTTTATTCTTTTCCTTGGAAACTGTTGAGGAAGAACATGAGGTCCTGATTCATTTCGTTTTTGAAAGGTAAGCTAATAAATAAAGTGGCTCAACCAAAGATGCAGATGCAGGATTTTACAGAATCACAAGGGAAAAGCAAAAACGCGGTAAAGAGAGCGTCTGACAAACACCAGCAGCTGCTGAAGATACGAACTTTACTCAGGACGTCTGTAAAGTAACGCACGGTGCGTTAGAACTTATCGTTACTACTATGTATTCATACATTTAGCTTTAACTTGCACTCACACAGTTTGATAAACATTAGGTTTTTTCATGTTTAGCATGAGTAAAGTTTTTTACAATAAACTCAGTTGGCAACAAGCAGCAACAATAGAGCAGTGACTGTGTCAGTGTGGAAATCTCCATCTCCCCTGAGAGATCCTGGTGTTCCCTCCACCACAGACATGAAGGCCTGTATCTACAGGAGAGACTGAGCTGCTACACTCTGAGTCCTGACAGTGTCTTTATCAAGCGTCTTAGAGGAGGAGTCTTGTTACTGAATTTGCGAGAATATGTGTTGTGATATTGTGAATAAATGAAACATTCTCATTTCTTTGTGGACGTCTGAGAGTCGTGGGACAAACCACCACCAAATCAAAATTAGCTTCTCGTATTGAACGGCTTTAGTTCAGATTATAGTGCGACAGAGACTTCTACATTGTTACAGTCTAATTCCCAACACTGACATTACACAAATGATTTCTCACACATAAATGAACAGGATGTGTCGCTGAGTGTGAAAATGTAGAGAGGAAGAGACGCTTCCACGTTCAGAGGGTTTATACCATCACTGCTGCGTATGTGTGTGTGTGTGTGTGTGTGTGTGTGTAAGATGCAGCACTATTCTACATGTTTAATATGAAAACATAGTGAAGGCTGGTTCAAATGTTAATTAAGTTGTTTTAAAAGGTTTTATAGTCACATTGACAGGGATGAGTCCAGCATCAGAATCGATCCTGATTCAGTGTATCACTACAGATACATCACACTCATATAAATGGGAAATTAATTTGTACTTTAATTTGGCTGAACAAATGATGCGTAAACCATTTCCCGCACATAAATATGTCGTTATAAAGTCAGAATCGGTCACCTCACACATTCCTTTGACATGTGACACACGGTTTTCCAAAGTGATTTAGTTTACAGTGGAGTGAAAATACAGAATAAGCTGCAACACGTAAAGGGGTCAGGGGGATGATGTCACCAAAACACTGACAGATACATGAAGCAAAGATAATGATCAGCTGAAAAAACCTGTACCACTAGTGTCCAAGTGAAAGCTGCCTATTTGAAGAACATAGTGTAAACGACATACACTACACTAACTGTAGACTGCGACAGGGAGCAGGAGAGAGACTGAGGCTTCTTACCCTCTGAGAGTTGACAAACAGCCTGTGGATGATGCTGCCTGCTGGACCCTGACCACCTCCGATCACTACGACCTCCGGTTCCTCCAACAGGGAGCTCACGAACCTGAGAAACCCCACGTCAGATATCAGACACTCCAGTCGGCACAAGAGCAGTCATTAAGAGTCGGAGTCGTCCAGCTTTCAGTGTCGTCGTCACTCCAAGCTGACAGGTCAACTGACGTGCACATACTGAAGCGTGTGATTAGTTCAGTAACTTACTTCTCCAGCTCTGTGTCCTCTCCCTTCTCGCCCTCGCTGACGGCAAACTTGGCTTTGAGCGATCGAGCTCGGGTGATGACTGTTTCCATGGCCATCAACTGGTTAATGAAATCCTGCAGACAGAGACAGGTCACACACACGAGCTGTCAGAGCAGAGCTGGTGGAACCTCATATGAACTTTGCTTTGACTCCACCAAATCACAAGAATCCCTACCTGTCAGGATCACTGCATTTTCTGTTCACTCTGTACTGTGCATCGGTCCTAGCAGTAAATGTCAAACGAACCACAAAAACACATAGGTGTTTTCTTTCACCAATAGATGAATTTTGAATCCTACACAAATAAACTGGTCCAATCCTGTTTCCTCCAGTTGAGAATCATTGCTAAACTCAAATCTTTACTATCATTTCAAGATCTAGAAAAAAATCATCCATGTTTTCGTTTCCTCCCGTCACGACTACTGCAATTCACTGTTCACCAGCCTTAATCGTTCATGTGTGTCTCGGCTCCAGTCGGTTCAAAATGCGGCTGCCAGACGGCTAACTAATACACAGCGTAGCTCAGACATCACACCAGTGTTGGCATATCTACACTGGTTACCCATAGTGCGGCAAATTGATTTTACTGTGTCCACTGACCAGCGCCTCCTTGCTGTCCCGAGATCAGGGCTAAAAACCAAAGGAGCTGACTCAGCTGACAGTTTTGAGAAGCTGCTAAAAACACACTTGTTTCAGATGCGCTTTATGTAATGTGTGATTGCCCTGTGTAACTTTGATTGTTTTTATTTTATCTCATGTTTTATGTATTTCTTAAATGTTTTCACTGTACAGCACCTTGTAACCAAGGTTTCCAAAGGTGCTCTATAAATAAAGTTTTACTGTTGAATTTTAAAGTAAACAATGACTCTGAATGGTTGAAGCCTAATCCACTTCTTATATCAACAATTTTAGGGAATCAAAATGTAACAGGCAAAAATTTTAGAGAAATTTTTAGAGAAAACAGAATTCTTGAGTTATGGTTGAAAACATTTTTTATAAGGTCACAGTGACTTTGACCTTTGACCACCACAATCTAACCAGTTCATCCTTAAGTCCAAGTGGATGTTTGTGTTTTTTTTGGGCCAAATTTTTAGAAGTTCCCTCAAGGTGTTACTGAGATACTGAGAGACGAACGAACAACCTGAAAAACAAAATGTCTCCAGCCCTGACTGTCAGCGGCGCAGAGGTGTACTAAGAAAAGATCCATAATTGACGTCCACTGTCACCATGAGTTCTGTACCCACTGATCACCTCACATCTCTGCTTTTTGGGGATTGTTATGTTCTGCTCCTGTCACCTTCACACCTGCAGATGTTTTTTTGGTTTTCTATTTAAATCACTTCCACACACATTACATTTCCTCCAGCCTCTCCTGGGAATCTTCTTGCTCCATGCTGATGACTGATTCAATAGTGCTGTTATCACTGTATGACTTTATATGTTTATTACTCTACAGGTTTGATCTCATGATGCACATCTGCTTTCCTTTTAAGCTTTGTCTCCGCTGCAGAAACTTAATGACCTGTAACTACAGTAAACGTGGAGCCATCGTCACAAGTGCTTCTTTTGTTTCCAGTGCTCTCTGCTTTAAGGACCAGAGCATTTGTTCTGACACTAAGAACACAACAGAATGACTGAACACAGATGTCTCATCCTATAAGCAGGAGCAGTTTGTGGAGCTCCTGGTCAGTCACTGACCTCTAACTTCTTGTAGTCATGGTTGTGGGGGTGCAGCAGCTTGCTGGCCTGAGATGTAGCCTGCTGAATGGTCTTTTTGACGGATGGAATGTCTTCTACCAACTCTGTTAGAGAGGAAACAGGAGAGAGGAGTAATGGTAAAATGGTAAACAACTTATATTATATAGAATGAGTTAGAATGTATATTATAGAAGGTGTTTGTTTTTTCAACTGAATATACTATATTACATACACTATACAGAGTAAAAGATGCTAATTACTATAGAATTCTCACATACATTATTCCTTCCCTAGTAAAAGTAATTTATCTGCAGACATTTTTTTCTTATTCATTATTATATGTCAGTCTTGAAAATATTGTGGTGGTTTGCTAGTATTTACAGCCCACATGTTTTAAAGGACCATATAGTCTAAAGATAGAAATCCATGTGTAGTTTGATTATAAAGCAGGTCTAGGTTCTATATTAATACTGTGAAAGTATCAAAGCCTCAGTCCACAGAGAAATGCACACAGCCTGTATTCAGAAACTGAGCCTTAAAACCAGCCGTCAGGACTTCTGGAACTTTGTGATGTCACAACAAAGCAGTCACGGCTCTCAGCCGTTCCCCAAGCCCCATCCATCTGGACCCAACATCCAAACTTGCAGGATTTGGTGTCTCAGAGTGTTTACCTGAAACTGCTACATTTTTATTAGATCACTCAGAAAACAGTCAGCTGATCAGAAGAGAGGCTCAGAGCCTCCTCTCTGCTGATTGACTCACTGACTTGTTGTTACTAGAGCTACAGAGGGAAGGTTTTTGGTTCTTAAAACCACAAATTTATCCTCTTATGGATCAACACTTCAAACAAAACACAGGAGAAGGAGAAGGAAAATATGGGACCTTTAATGTTTAATATGGCAACAGGGACTCACCTTCCTCCTTCAGTTTCAGAATAGCAGCGTGGAGAATGCATGGCAGGAGATGGCGGGTCAGGTCTGCAGGTTTCTGCACTGCTAAATAGTGCAGAACCTAAAGAGAGGGTGAAAACCGAGGTTTAATTTCATTCATCTGCCTTCTGTTTACTTCCTGCTGCTCTCCCACATGTTATGTCTGCACTGATAGATACTTGAAAAAGGCCACTCTTTTTTTTATTTAGGTTAATTTAGCGGATTTATCCACCCAAGGAAAAGCTTTCATTGTCTTCTGACTTCTCAATTATCCAGCTCTACAGAACTTTCTTACCTTCTCTGCCTCCTTAGTGTCGTCAAAAAGTCTTCTCTGACGGCGTGCAGGTGTAACTCTGGCTGTCTCCCAAGCCTCCACCCACATGTTGCCCGGGATCTTCATCCTGGCACTGAGCTCGCCTTTCACCACCGTGTTGCCCTTCTCATCGACCACCTCCTCCTCTACGTAATCCCTCGGTGAATACCAGCGTACAAAGTCTTCCAGAACACAGCCGGGGTTGGCCGCCTGTGGAGAGACAGTTTATTTCAGTCTATGTTCAAATTTAACTAATCTGAAATACATCCATGTCGATCCCCCTCAGTTCAAAAACAACCTAATCGAGAGTCATGTAATGAACAAGGTGATAAATATCTAGCATCAACTGGAAAAAATATAATCTGTGAAGAATATTGAGGCTGGTCTCAGTTTCTGATATCATTCTGTTATGGAAGAGGTTTACATTTAAAAGAAAGAAAAAAAAAAAGTCATAATCTCATAATTGTGACATTCCTTCTTCTTCGTCTGTGTGTCTAACCTTAAAGGACTCCATGTCAGAGAGCAGACAGGCGCTCTGCATCCGGGCGCGGAGGTGGGTTCCTTCAGCTGATGTGCCCAGTTTGGCCAGAACCTCTGACTGCTCCTCCAACAGATCCTCAGTCATGGGAGCAGGTTCCTGAAAATCAAACACACGCAGAAACATCAGTGTGATTCCATTCACAATGGTCATGTTAGATTTCACTAGGAGTCTTTGTGAGTTTGTAGTTCAGTCACACAGCATTTTAAACTAGAAGAGCGGCTGTAGTATTAATTTCTGATTCAATTAACTTTGATTATAGAAAAGAATTCAATGACACTCACTCATAGTGAAGGGAAACAGAAAACTTTGAAGAAAGGATCTTTCTGTGGCCAGTATGTGACAAATACAGTGGCCAAAAACTCTTTCAGTGTAAGGATGTGTAAGTATTTACTTACATACCCTATGTAAGTTAACCTATACTTTAAGAGCATCGCAAGCTTATACACAGGTAACAGCAGCTCTGACAAACTGGCCATTGGAGTATCTCTGATATTTTACACAGTATAAATAAATAACAATCCATTCTTCACATTTTTTAAAATTGTAGCTAAAATTTTGAGCTTCAACATTAATTAATTCAGAAGCAGGGAAATAAAAAGAGAAAAAAAAAGAAACTCAAATGTATCAGGAGTGTATTTATTCTAATTACACATCTGTTCATGGCCTTAAACTAAATATTTCCAACTGCCAAATAATGCAGTCAAAAATGAGTGTAAGTCTCTTTAAACATTTAGACTTTAGATATTAAAATAACTCGTGTTAATTTCCCTCCAGTCAAAGTGAACCATTAAACAAATATAAGTCCTATAACAAACGGGTCATCTTCCTTCTTTTATCACCATCTCCTTCTCATAACCTGAACCATTTCAAGGTCTCATATTTTCTTGGACTGAGGCTTTGATACTTTCACAGTATTAATATAGAACCTGCTTTATAATAAACAACACATAGACATCTACTGTTACACTATATGGGACCTTTAATAACAGTTCTATATAAGCGTAATTTTTCTCAGTAAATGTTATTATTGGAATAAATGATAAGAAGATAATGCTAATATACAGTATATACTGTACTAATTGGTGCTACTGAAGATATTACACCCATTTTTGTAAATAACATGCATACATACATCTAAACAGTATGTATTTAAACTAAAAGACTCGATAGATGTGTGAGACAGAGACAGAGATCCTCACCTGTGTGACAGGGACGTAGAGAGGCTCAGTGGAGTTGAGCAGAGTCATGCTGTTGTACGGGTGCAGTCTGCCCTCTGCTTTACTCTTACTGCCCTCCTTCTCTCCCTCAGCGTGTGGAGCGTCTGCCTCCCCCTGGTCGCTCAGGCACTCAAAGAACTCGTCCTCGCTGTCGCTCCACGAGTCCCAGGATTTCCCCTGAGACACCTCCCTCGCGCCTCCCTCTGGTGCGGGGGAGCTGTTCTGGGAGCCTCCGCCCGACACCTTGCGCTCTCTCTCTTTGCTTCCATCTTGCGCCTTGCGAGCTTCATCTCTGGCCCTCTTCCTCTCGATGCAGCAGTTCAGCATCTGTGCAGGAACACAGCAGGACAAGAGGGAACGCAGCCACTGATGAACAACAGTGATGAGTTGAAAGGTTTAATGATCAATCAGTCGGGTGGCCTGGATGCAAGTTGAAAACAGCTGATCTGACATGAGAAGAACCTCCTGCAATGTAAAACAGGCTTATACTCAGTATTTTGTCAGTTTTGCAACAACTTTATAACTTTACAACACATATATTTTTCTGTCAGAACAGGAAATGATGCTTACATGAGAAGCTTATTGCAGTGATCTTAATTATGAGGAGATATATTGATGCTGTGTTCTATTAGAAAATGTACGGACAGACAGAATATTTAGAGAGGGAGACAGAAAGAGAGAGAGACTAAACAATATAATAACACATAGAAACTGTGAAGGCAAACACAGCCTCTGTGATGTCAGCAGGTTGTGTTTACTTGTATTTCTGTCTGCCCAGATCTTTGCAAGTAGTTTTAATGGTCTGTTGTCTGAGGTGCACACTCAGACCTGAAGACATGTTAATACTGTCAATCACCTGGTCTCTGCCTGGTTAACGTCTCAAGAACAGCCACTGGTTTCCTGGTCTTGTGAATTTTTAAAATCATTGATTTACCTTCATGGCTCAAACACATTGTGTGTATTTTTACATAAACGTCTACCTGCAGCTTCTGATGCAGAAGACAACAGCGAAGATCAGGAGGTCCACCAGCCAGTCTGCACATGAGGAAGCACAAGGTAAAGATAAGATGGATGTGAGTGAACATGAATGAGTAACTACATGAACTACAGGAGACGAGGTACAGGGCAGCTATGACTTTGTTCTCTCAGACCTCAACCTGTTAAACCAAATGAATGCTGCTGTGCCTCCAGAGTGTGTGTTGTACCCACCCATGAATTAGGTAGTTGTTTTCCCATCTGTAGCGTAACTCCAGGACAAACTCCTGCCAGATGTGGGCAACAGCCCGCAGCCCTCCATGATTGTAGTTGACCAGACACACACACAGTGCCAGTCGGTAGGTCAGACTGTCGCTGGGCGCCGACTTCAGCTGGAGGAAAAGGTTCTGGACACACGGATGGAGAGAGTGGAGAAGGATGAATAAACATGGACAGTATGTCAGTGTATGGAGAAGTTAAATTCAGGGCAGGAAATGCAGAATGGTCACGATGTTGATTGAACATGTAAGTGGGGAATTTGTGCTGAAGACCGAGCTACAGCTATTTCCAACAGCGTGTCTGTTTTCGCATCCTGGACTCTACAAAAACTTGACTCAACTGAAACCTTAAATGTCACCTGATAGGCGTCCCAGGCAAACTGTCACAGTGTGTAAGAGGTAGAAGGTCAAACATACGTAGTCAGAGTTTTTATCCTGCTCTGCTTTCCCAGAGGAGTTTGACTGTGTCGTTTTATTCTTGCTGCTGTCTGATGACTTCTCCACAGCAGCATCCGGGAAGAGATACTGAGACAAGAATAAAAAACAAATTAACACTAAATCATTTAAGTGAAATTCAACTACACACATATATAAAAACCAATCCATCAGTATCCATCATTCATATTGAATATCGGCTGAACCCAGACACTTAGCATTAAGGGGGATATCTTTATTGTTCAAAACCTTAGGGGAAAAATATACAGATACATGCAACACATAACAAAAACACATGGCTATGTATGAATATATATATTAATGGGGGGGGGGGGGGGGGGGGGGGTCAGGGCTGCTCTGGCAGACAAAACTAAAGTGGTTGCTCCAACTCTTTGGAGTCCTGAAACCAGAGCCAGATAGAGGTCATGTGAAGAACAGGTTGGGGGGTGATCAGTGTCATTCACTATAAAAGTGAAGGCTCTGTTGTTAAGCTGCGACACTGTTATCCGAGAGGAAGTCGTGACCCCTCATTCTCGACCAAAGCTCTGGGTTTGTATCGAGGCTGGGGTCTGATTCGTTCACAGAGTGGGATCTGGTTTGGTCACAGGGGTTGATTCTATTACAGGGGGAACAATTGGTTCCTGGCTTGGGCTTTTTACTGATTGGGGGGTGGGGTCTGATTCAGTCAGGGAGACAGGTCACAGTGGAGGAATCTGACACCAGACGGAGGTTGGCACAGCCGGTTGGTTGGTGCATTTTCCGTTGTCACGTTTGTTTTCTGTGGAAACGAAACGGTCAGCAGGACAAAGCCTTACCAGAAGGACAGAATTGAGTATATCCGTGTTGAGCGGTGACTCGTCAATGCGTCTGTGGCGTCGGATGTGCTTCCTGGCGCTGTGCATCATGTTGCTGACAGACAGTTTGGAGATCGGTACAGGTGCTGCTGGTTCTGTCAGCTTCGATAAAGCAGAGGTGATGTCACTATTTTCTGTGGGAAAACAAAACAAACACAATAAGCAGTTATCATCTAATATTTTATACAGCATAAACTATGTATTTGTATATTGTATCGCTTTGGAGATGAGTAATAGGAGGCTATATGCTAAAGTTTCATAAACACCAGTAAAGGAGGTAGTAGGCTCCATGTTTTAGAATACAGTGAGAAACTACCCCACCCACTCCAGTGTAAAACAGTACAGCCGGTACTCTGACCTTTGCCCTCGTCTTCAGCCAGTCTTCTTCCCAGAATCTCTTCACTGGACTCCTTCCTACAGCAGAGCTTAAAGAACTCTGTCAGCAAGTCGCCTGCATGGGAAGAGAAGAACGGGTCAAATCCTTCTGAGATCTTTCACACTGATTACAAGTAAAAGAAAATGACTTGAGTTAATATTTTGTCCTGCTAAAGGTATTGCTACCACAGGTAATAATAATAATAATAATAATAATAATAATAATAATGTCTTTCATTTATAGGTGCCTTTCAGGGCACTCAAACACACCTTACACATAAAAACAACTAGAACACACAATAGAAAATAGTCAAGAGTATCGTCGCGTAAGTGCACAGACAAGACAAAATGTGTTTGTTTGAGAAATTACAGGGATATGTCACAATGCAACATTTGCTTTAGGAACCTTGAAACAAGATAAGAGGTGTTGGAAACAGGTGAAACAATATTGTGTCATTGCCTTTTTATCCATAGGTGCAGAAATTGTGTTTGGAAATGCCTCCTGGAAACTGAGGGATTTATCTTACCCAGTAAACACTGAGGGTTTTCAGCTGTCCTGACTCGGACCGACCAGTGAGGAGCTTGGAGGGGGTCGAGGTCACTGCCGGGTCACACAAACACAAACACAGCAGATTTGATTAAATGACGTCACATTTCTTTTGATATTAATAAACTGCCTAACAAAGGTGATTCTTTTTTTCAGCTAAAATCATGTAGACATGATTTTCATTGTTTTGTTTATTGTTTTTTACAAAATAAGGATGAGGTGGACTCTTGGTTGAACTTGTGCTGGTAACAGTATATTACAAGCCAAGGACAGGCAGCCTGTGTCTGCAGTAGTGATGAAGAAAACCACAACATTTATCTCCTACACTGACTGATGGTGACATCTGCATGTAGATGTAGCATGCAGCACTGCAGTTTCTCTACCGTGGATTTCTCATTCAGAAATCCACAGTGCAGCTCAACAACCCATGTGTCCTTTCAAATGTAGACAGAGAAATTCAACCATGTCACTTCATAAAGAAGAAGAAGAAGAATCCAGGACCCTCTCACCTGTAGACATCATTATCCACAACGATGCCCTCTGTCAGGTGAGGCCACGTAGTCGCCAGGTGTAGTTCACTACAACAGAAACACAAAATACATAATCAATTATTGATAAATAATTTTCTTTTGCACAGAGATTAAATGATTCCTTGTGTATTTGTAGGGGAGGGGAGGGAAACAGAAGCAATAAGAAACAAAGCAATAGCCCCTCCCACAAGCCTAAACCCAGCTATGATGTCACTGTCACCAGGAGGAAATCACACATCAAATGTTTATTCTTATATGTGATAACGTTCTGACATGTGCTGTTCACACTGTGGAGAACTGAGATGTGTTCAAAGTGGTTATTTCAGTTTTGTTTGTCATGTTCTGCAAGTTATTAACAACGTTAACAAATTTACCTGATTGGCTCCTCGCAGGCTCCAAAAGGAAGCTTCCCAAACTCCACCCCTCCCACCTCACCTCCAAGGAGTGTGTCAAAGTCTGCCCAAAAGCAAATAAATAAATGAACATTAAAAAAGACATACAACAAGAGAAAAAAACAGTTGAAGTGCACAGTAAACCTGCTGAGTATTTGCGTGACAGATTCAGATCCTGGGTGTGGATGATACCAGATCTGGGGAGAGATGTTCTGCTTCTTCACACATGATTCTTTGCAGCTGCTCTTTGCTTGGGGTTTTGTTGTTTTACCTTCTGCTCTAAAATACTCTAAAGGTATTCTATTGGATTCAATGATACATACAGTATATGGTAGGATAATCATACCATAATCATCCGTTTGTTTTTGACAGTTTTAACATTCTCCGATACATGGGAGGTTTCCTTCAGCGAAAGCCCATCCATAGCTAACCTGAATCACCTGGTAGCATGATTCCTAAGTCCGGTAACACCACCCTTCAGATACACACTGACTGTATACAGTACATGTCCTTCCTGGCATCCAGATGACAGGAACTTTAACCCCTGATTAATATGCCCACATCTAACTTTAATGCTCTATTTTTCATAGCATGGAGTTATTTATTATTATATATTAACATTTGTCCTCCTTGACGCGTGTTTTTCAAACTGGTTTTTGGACAGTCTGAGGTTGTTGTAATGTTGTTGTAATGTTGCAATTAGATGTTTTATAGATTTTTTTCCCTAATTTTTGTGGTCCTCTGATTGGACAAATTATGCAGCATCTACTTTACAGTTTAAAGAGCTGTTGTGACGTTTGTTCATGTACCTGATGAAGTCATGTAGACTGAAACAAAAAATAAATATGGCAGAATTATTATATTATTATTATATTATAGCAGATACAGTGTGCAAGACTTCCACTTTTAACCATGGTATATAAAACCAATATACCAGCACAGTCCTGCTCATAAGGATCTGAAATGTCAACATACTGCTCCCTATGGAGTAAAACGGAGAGCGAACACGGGAGTCATTTTTGGACACACATGCAACAACTTCTTCAGAAGTAGCAGCTTTGTGGCTGTTGAACAAACCTGTGCTACATCTCCTCAGTCAGTCGGCCAAAAAAATCAGATTAAAATACAGCCTTCTTTAATAAAAAGTCTGTGACAGGTAGGTATACACTCTCCAAAGTTCCTTCCGCACAGCAACATCTGTATGTGGAAACCAATATCTGAATATTCTACATTGTGAAGAAATATTAAGGAGTTAATACATCAATGTTTTAATGATGATCATTTCAATATCATGATGATTTCACAATATTACTGTAACTATTATATTTTCAGCCTCAATATTGTTTTATTGTACTTGTATTTGATGCCATGACAACCTTGTTGTGAAACCAACAGTATCAATGAGATCAATAATCAATTAGATTATTTGTTAATATGAACCACATCATGTGTGTGTATACCTGGAGGCTGCTGCGGCCATGAATACTGCTGCCAGTCCTGGAGGATGTAAGTGAAACGGATCGCGATGTTGATCGGCGGCAGAGGGGACAGAGTGCAACCCTGAGCAGAAATCAGACAAGAGAACACAGGTTTACAGGCTCAATGTATTACACTGTCTGTGCTATTGGTGCTCATCAAAGGATGGTTTTATTGAAGATGACACATCACTCCATTTAGCTTTAAGAAGTTTTTGAATAAACTGTTCCAGGAACTAAACTAAACTCATCACAACTCCTTCTGTTTTCTCTTCTAGAAAACACATCTATAATAAACTATAAATACCTTGAAGACATCCACAGACTGTGTGCGAAGGACCTTCTACCTTGCACTTATTGCCCACATGGATCGAATTAACCTGGAAGTTACTAAGCTCTAATGAGGCATTAGCTACAACATTGTTCTAGGGCTATATAATCGATGACATCAATATTTTCAGAGCAGCGTTTCCCATATACTGACTTATTTGTGGCGTCCTGCCACAATATCAACATTGGCTGCCTCATATTGATGTTCTACTAAACAGCAGAGCAGAGAGGCTGCGGTGGACAAAGAACCTGGTGAGGTAAAGATAACCTGAACATTACTCGTGTTGATGACATGTATTACTGTACTTTGTTTCTGTAAGTGCAATAAAAGTTGAATCTGTTCAACAAACATGTAGAAAAGCAGCATTTTCAACTGTTTGTCCGCAGTCTCCCACCATGTTTTACACAACCACAGCCTGCTGGTTACACTAACAGCGAACTGTTACGAATAAGCTCAAAGGAAAACTGTCTGTATGTCGTCTAACGGATTATCTTAGTTTGCAATGAATCTTAAAATGTGGTAAATTGTTGTGAACATAGTTACTGCCTAACCCTGTAGAGTGCCTTGAGATAATGTGTGTTATGATTTGGCTCTATACAAATAAAAGTTAATTGAAATTGTCTAGAGCTTGGCCGATTATATTGAATATTGCGATATTTCCTGCGATATTTTTGCGTACTGTACAGTGTGCCTTTGAATATGACAAATAAACCTTTGGACTGCAGTTCAAAGTTTTATATGATTAATATCATATATCGCAATATTTGGGCTGGATTGTATCAAGATATTAAATTGTGCCCATTACTGTCTGAGACAAATGAAATATATTCTTCTAATGTGCCTTGCTCCAAAGCACTTACTATCTTTGCCTTGAAGATGTCCAGCAGGCCTGACAGGTGGTTGTACTGACTCGGCACCTTGCGGAGATGCACCATCTCAAAGTCAGTGCGCACACCCGGTCCCTGGCACTCTCCAGCATACATCCGTCTCCACTTCTGCTGGGTCTGAACAAACATGGGCACCTGGCTGAATGCAGACACATAAAGAAGAGGAAAAAGCATTAATATAAAAGCTTCAGCATGTTGTCCCCGTCTCTCGGACACTGTTCCTCTCCAGCTGACCTTTAACCCCATGGAACTGGACAGATGGTGAAAGCAAAGCAACCTGCAAGTGCAACACATTTGTGGGAACCTCATGACCATGTTTCATTTCCATTGTAGAAAGAACATCATGAGTGAGTTCAGCTGATGAATGACTCAAAAATTTAGATTCAATTCCCATTTTTTAAAATGTTCACTTGTATATTTGTTCTTAACTTTAATTTCAGAAACACTGAGGTATTCCATTTTGTAATTTTACATAACAGCTGAGAGGTGAAGGTGTTCTAAAACTTCTGACCAGTATTCTATGGTATGAAAAGGGAATGACCCATCAGCAATAAACACAAGCACCTGGTTATACAGTTTCCTGGACCTACAGTACTATGATCTAACATTATGATTATAGCTGAGAGAAAAAGCCACACCTGAGATGGAAAATGAGCCACGGGAAATAAATATCCATAAAATAGAATGTGACATCTCTAAGTTCTTGCTTTGATATGGTGTTTAGCCACAATTTGAGTCTTGATTGTTGAATGGTAGTTTGTGAAAACTGCATCATGTCGTCATTTTATTCTTGCAATGCAGAAACTTACCGGCACAAACTCTTTTTTCTTGTTTGCTAATACTTCTTAAGCATGAACACACACAGACACTGATCCACACCCTGTAAACAAACCTACGTAGGTGCTAGGAGGCACAACCCAGTGCTAACTTCACATCTGGTTGTACTTGACATTTAAACATATAATGATAGGGTTAGGGTTATATATTTGTGACAGATATTTGTTCTCAAATGCACAACAGTAAATTATAAATAAACATCTCTAATCCTTAAATATGAGGCAGTCAGACTCTCAAACCAGACTGTGCAGCATTATCTCCTCACAGAAACATGGTTTAAAACACAGAAATACAATTGGTACCCACATCATTAAATCCCTGTGACAAGAGTTACAACTTGAAATAATATTGATATAATCATAGAATCCTGGACAGCTAAAGTAAAACCCACACCGTCCGCCCCTGGCTGCAGATTTGTGGTGCTTTGGACACCACACCATCCAGACAATAATACAACTGTTGCATGCCCCCTGGCAAATTTATCCATCATCATCACACCCTCACCCAGCCCTTTTGCATTTTGTGCTGCTGCAGATACATGCGTCAAAATAGCAAAGCCACCCACTGCCTTAAATGATGAAGGTGACTCACCAGCCGCTGTTGGCCAGAGAAATGGAGATGGAGCTGAGGAGCAGATTGCATTTGGACTCACTGACAATGGCCTCACAGTTGGCTCCAGGGGAGATGACCACAAACTCTCGCATACCATACCTGTAGATACAGTTACAGCAGCACATACAGCATCAGCATCATATATTTCTCTGCTTTGCTTTCTGTCTGCCCCTGGTCTAGTTTGGCAAACAATGTGATGCTGACATTAGCATAACATAGTATTTAATGATATATTTAATCAACTAATCACTATGAAGATAGTCAGTTGCAGTTTTAATGTACTTAGTTCATTCATTTGGACACCAGTGTAAAATGAGGTTGGAGTAAAATCTGAGTAATCTGAGCTTCTTGTGAATGACTTTACAGCAGCCAGGTGACTATGTTAAATGTCAACCTGGTCTCTCTTTGCATGAAAATGTAACCACTGACAGAACTCACCATCTGACCAGGCAGTGGGCTCGAGGAGGGAAATCATTGTTCATACACAGAAGGTCCTGCATCGCCAGGGGGAAGGCATCTGGACAGAGGAGAAGGAAACAAAACATGTATCAAACACTAACTGTTGGAGGGATGAATTCAGCTCTGTGGGTGTTCTTTCACCTGTTAACATTAAGTTTATACTACATTCAAAAATTAAGTTAACATGCTAAAACATAAAACTACATCAGGTAACCCACATACCTTCCTCATGCTTGTCCTTCCCATCATCCTTCTCAGATTCTTGTTTCAGGAAGTAGTGAGTTATGAAGAACTTAAAGTCAGCAAAATTTATATCCTGAGACTTCTCCCCCCACGTGCCACTGGTGTATTCACCCTGTGTTCAAATAACATAACAAAGTGCAGTTGGAGAACACTGTTCACTGGAGTCATTCAGCTGAATATTTAAAGCTACGAATAAGAGCAGAATACCTTCTCTACAGACAACTTTCCTGCAGAGTTCCCGATCAGTTTCCAGTCATTTAGCACTTCCTCCACTCTGGACACAAACCTATGAAATGTTAGATAAAATGCTGTCAGCACCAGGGATTGGTTGGACATACGCAGTGCTGTTCACAAAATTAGCCAATTAACAGATTGTCATAAAAATTAACCAGAAATTTAAATGATAATAATAATTAACCATTTAAGTAATTTATCAAGCAAATATACTAAACATTTTCTGGTTCCAGCTTCTCACATTTGAAGATTTTCTACATTCACTTTCATATGACATTCATCTTTTATAGTACTGTAAACTGATACCTATGGGTTTTGGACTCTTGGTACTTAAAGCCAATGCCTACCAGTTTCACCAGGTGGTGGTACACAATAAGAAGTACTAGCACTCATGTGGGCAAAAAGATTAATACAAATTTCTTACACCCACTGATTTTCTCACAATCCATCAAGAGTTATCTTAATTTTGCGGTCAGATCTCAGGATAGAGCCACTGGAATAAACTACATAACTACACCTGAAACAGCAACATTAGCTATTAGCATTAACAATTCAATCATGTGATATGTACTGCACAACCAGAATTTCTACATTCAATACTTTAAGTACATGCTATTGATAATACTTAATGTTGTTTTAAGCAGGCTGGTGAATGAGGAACTTTAATTTCTAATGGAATATTTTACATTGTCCTGCTTTTAATTAAATGATCTGATTAGATAGTGACTGGATCATTTTCACAACATAAGGAAGTTTCTTGTGTGTGTGTGTGTGTGTGTGTGTGTGTCGTGGTGGCAGCAGGACTCTGCAGTAATTACTCTTAATAATAATTATAATCAGTGTGTAATGAGGTGAAGCCTGACGAGGGGCTATGAGCTCGCCTACCGTTCCCACTCTGACGCGGTGGTGAAGTCGGTGATCTCAAACACCTCTGACTCGGGCTGCAAGAGACGCAAACAGGTTCAAGTCATACATACATTCAGTTCTGCTCTAATGAGATTTAAGCTTTGACAAATACGCGGCCCTCCTGTACTGAACTATTAGGCTAAAGAAAAACCTTAATACATCCATCAGAGAAACTCACATCACTGTCGGCAGCCATTGTTGTTGTTGTTTTTCTTCTTCTTCTTCCACGTCATACAGCCTGTTCTCTCTTTCTTCCTGTTTCCGGTAGTCTAGACTCTACACGGCGTACCGCTGCCGCCTACTGTTCAAAACCAATCGTTACTCTACCAATAAACTATAAACATTAATACAGTTTGCCTCACAGCTACGTTTGGAATAGTTGGAATAAGATAGGCTCAGAGCGTCCTCTCTTCTGATTGGCTCACCGACCTGTTGTTACTACAGAGGCCTGAGAGATGGTGTTTGTTACTTGAAACCTATGGATATCAAAACTACAAATTAAACATATTAAAATATGGGACCTTCAAATACTGTTCACCCAGTGCACTCCAGGTAAGCCTGCAATTCTTCCAACACGACCACCAGGCGCCACCATTACACTACTTTTTCAACTGGTTGTATGGGAAACTGCGGCTGTAGGAGATGTGGAAGCAGAGAGCCAACAGCATCCAGGCTTTTAGCGGTTTTTTGAGTAGTGTCCTCCTCCGTGTTTTTCCTTGAGTGAATAAAGAGCTGGTCCGATTGACCCGGAGAGCAGGTCCAAGCTGGACTGCACCTTTGGACTGGAAGGAAATGAAAACAAATGAAAAAAAAGTGTGAATATGTGTCAAGTGACGTTTTTCCACCAATCAGAGCTTCACAACAATCACATGCCACCAGGAAGTACGAGCACGCGACGTGCCAAACGTTCCCTGTACCTTCCAGAACTTCCAGTTTGCATTTTGTTATTCCATGTCACTTATTTGGGTGAATTTTAGGCGTATGTATCACCCTCTCGGCCTTCAGTGATATAATTAGTCATTTAATATTTCTAACGTGTTGAAGTTTCCTTTTTGCTCAATGGCTAGTTCCTTTCCAAGTGTGTCCGAGTTGGTGGCGGATGCTCGGCGGTTGTATGGGCAGGCTTTCGGGGGAGAGGCACCTCAGGTGGCGGTGTGTGCTCCTGGAAGAGTCAACCTGATAGGGGAGCACACCGACTACAACCAGGGATTTGTACTTCCAATGGTAAAACGGCACAACTATTCACTCAGAGGAAATGTGAAGCTGGTTGTGGTTAACACACCAAATGTCATTCAAAAATTTGTCAATTTAATGTTTGTTTTACTTATGGTGGATATCAATGTGATCCATTAAAAACATTTAAAGGAGCCCCTCTACAGTTGTATACATGCACTACACCCAGGAATAATTAGCTAAGCAAAAACTAAACTTTTATTTTAACCAGCCTGTTTTGCATTAACAATGTTGCAGTCTAACTAGAGCCTACAGATTGGCACATAGATATATAATTTCCATGTATCAGTATTAAGTGAGAAGCGTAAAAATGCCAGATTTTTTTAATGGAGTTTGGTAAGACATTTCCATGAAAAAGTAACCACTCAGCTGCATGAATGTGTTTGTGTTTGGTGAGCCAGGCGCTGCCCCTGGTGACTGTGGTGGTAGGCAGTCAAACCGCTGGCCAGGATGTTACCGTGGTAACAGCAACTGAGGATGCTGATGAGCCTCACAGAGTGGACTTCAGCCTGCCTAGTGATGGATCACCGCTGTCTCCAGGGTTACCCAGCTGGGCGAACTATGTGAAGGGTGTTATACAACATTACAGGGGTAAACAAATGAACTAAAAACATCACCTGGAATCTTGGAGTTTATATTTCAGTTTTGACCTGAAGTGAATGAGAAGCTTGTCGATCCCAATGTCATCTTATCCTGCCTTGTTTTCACACTGCAGGACATTTATTTAATATGTATTATCTATGTGTCTCACACGCTTCAGCACCTCCTGTACCCGGTTTCAGGGCGGTCATAGCCAGCAGTGTCCCCCTGGGAGGAGGTCTGTCCAGCTCCGCCTCTCTGGAGGTGGCTTTCTACACATTCCTGCAGCAACTCAAGCCAGGTCAGAGTCTGTTTACATGGACTTCAGTCACACCAGTGTGGTTCTTATATTCAGTTACTGCAGTCAGGAGGGAATCCTCATTAAATTAGAGATAGGGATTATCAAAGAAAGACATATCGATACATCAGCAAACTGAGTAATTGGGGGAGAAATGATCAAGACCCCGATGGTCACTCTGGCTGAGCTCCAGAGATCCTGTGTGGAGATGGGAGAAACTTCCAGAAGGCAACAACTATTTAAATTTAATGTTGTGTTTCAGGCACTAAACTGATTGTGTTCATTCATCTGACTTTTCGTTGATGTACTGTAACTTTGCCAGTATTTCACCGAAGAGGGTTTTTCAAATGACACTCAATTATATGTTATTTTAAAAAATAACTGAAACATGAAATACAACAATATAATTATATTATAACCAGAGATGATATGGTATATTGCAATACTCGGGTTGGGTTGTATTGAGATATTAATTTTTGGTTATCGCCCAAGCCTACACTGCATGTTGCATGTTGGCTTTGATTTTGGTGATGTTCTATGTCCTGCTTTCACAGATGATGGCGACAAGGTGTCCAAAGCACTCGCCTGTCAGCAGGCAGAACACACTCATGCCGGTGTACCCTGTGGCATCATGGATCAGTTTGTGTCCGTGCTTGGCAAGGAGGGACATGCTTTGCTGATTGACTGCAGGTATTGTAAACATCCAATGAGAGTAAATTAATCCAGGAGTCTTTGGTCTCTTTTTGGCAGAACATCAGAGAAAACGCTGCATTATCAGTCTTGCACTTCTTTGTTGTTGTACTTAGGTCCCTCGAAGCCACCGCCATCCCCCTGGCAGATCCAAGCCTGGTCATTCTCATCACCAACTCCAATGTGAAGCACTCTCTGACTGGCAGTGAGTACCCCACAAGACGCAGACAATGTGAGAAGGCTGCCGGCATCCTGGGAAAGGCCAGTCTCCGAGATGCTACCACGAAGGACCTGGAGGGTGTGAAGTATATCTTTTTGTTATCCCGTGCTTACCCTTTCTGTTCCGCTCTGTCTTACTTTATTACCAACTGTCCTTTTCTGTCCTGGGCCAGGTTGCTGTCCTGATTCCTGCTCCATCCTGTCCTCATCCTGTCCTCTTCCATTCCACTGATGTAATTCTCTCTTTTCCTATATTTTACTGCCCTTGTCTTCTTGTGGTCTCCTACTGCTCCTTCTGTTCCAGAGTTCTGTCCTTTCCCTTGAAGGAATAGTTCAGTATTTTTGGAAAATAAGAAGAATTTGCTTTTCCAAGAGTCAGATGAGAAAATTAATACCAATCTCATGTCTGCGGCTTTGTCAAAAGTTCCAACACATCTGCCAACACCTCCTGAGAAACGTTTTGTGTTTGTTGAGACTGTTTAGCCTCATGGTCTATGGAGTCTGTAGGATCTGAGTTGGCATGGGCATGGGTAAGACAAGATACATGTTCGTACTGTACAGACAAAAAGGACAGTACCAATACCAAAAATACAAAGCCAGCAGGTACATTTCCATCCTCTGTTTTTTGTAAAGTTGGTGCATAAAATAAAAATAATTGGTGGTTACATTGGACTCTATATAGTCCTTTTTAAAGTCATGCAGAAAAGGTGTCAAACACCATAAAATTTATTTACAATATTTAAAGCAAATCAGGCAATTTCTCACAGTTAATTCTGCCGGAATATTTTTACACTCAATGATTTTTTCACACATTGAATATTGTTTTACCAGCTGGTCATTTACAGAAGGAACAACACTTAAATCAATAGAATCACTTTTCAAGAAAACCATAAAAGTTTTACATAAAAAAAATAAATAAATAAAAAAAAAAAACTACTTAATTTCACCGTTGCAATATACTGGAAAAATATAATCTATTAAGTTTTTAGAATTTCTAAAATTTTAAATATGCTTGTTTTATTTATAAGGTTTTGCTTGGGCCCCACCACCTTTTACATTAATTCATTAATTAGAGGGCTAACAGTGACATTGGTACTATGGCGACCACTAGAGGGGCCTGTGAAGTGCCTCATAGGTGCACCACATTTGGACAAACTGTTTTAACAGTAAAGGGAAGTAAATATGGGAATGGCTAACCACTTGTAATAAGGCAGTGTTCTTCATATCCCACCTTTAACACATCTCAAACATTGGCTCAAGTCAAACCAGATCTGTGATCATCTTTCACTTAGTACGCAGTAAAATGTATTTGTGTACGTGATATTTGTAGTGGTGTATTGTGACTTATAATGTTTTTTGTTTTATGTTACCTGCCGAGGGACTACGGATGTAAATTAGCATTTTTGTACAATCCAGTATGTTTACATTACATTGTGTATTTCGACTGATGTTCTTTAACATGCATTGTCCCTAGGAGTAAACAAACAATAAATAAAATTTAAAAAATCACACTTTGCTGAGGTGGAAAAGTTGGAACAGATTAAATACAACAAAGGACAGTGGAAACAGATTTTTGTAATAGACCCTGACATCCTGTTACCTGCTTTTTCTTCTTCTGCTGTCATGCCAACACTTGCTGCTACAGGCCTCCGCCACTCAACCAAAGATAGCCCGAAAAAGAAAGTAAAAGAACAGACAGAACTGTGTTGCATCTTGTCATAGTTTACAGTTCTTTTGTGCTTGTCAGTCTGTCATCCCCAAGTGTGTGGCAGTTACTACTGTGTGGCAAATGTGCAGAGAAGATCTATAGGTTGTAGGAAAAAGAGCCAAGACTTGAACACACCATCCTGCTCAGTTCCTGTGATTAAGCTGACTTTATTTTCTCCTTCTCTATAATTCCAGAGGCAAAGGACAGACTGGATGATGTTACCTATCGACGAGCTCGTCATGTGATTGAGGAGATAGAAAGAACTGCTCAAGCTGCTGAAAGCCTGAAGAGAGGAGCCTACAGAGAGTTCGGCAAGCTAATGGTGGAGAGCCACAACTCTCTCAGGTACGGTTTCAGCAGCTGTGTCCCCCCCCTGAGTCAGGGTTTAGGCCGGAGTGTGGGAGCTGCACAGTAACTAACTTGATGTCCCTGTGGCAGAGATCTGTATGAGGTGAGCTGCAGCGAGCTGGATGAGCTGGTGTCTGCAGCCATGGAGGTGGAGGGGGTGTTCGGCAGCCGGATGACAGGCGGAGGATTCGGTGGATGCACTGTGACTTTGATGCAGGCCGATGTCATTGACAGAACCATACTCCACATAAAGGTTAACACACACATACACACACTCACACACACACACACACACACACACACACACACACACACACACACACAAAGATCACATGTCCTGTTTGTATATTCACAGGATTATCATCAATTTACAAAAAGCTGGTCAGTTGTTATGAAACATCCCACATTTTGGCAAATAGCTTGAGTCTGATGAGAAGATCAGTATCAGCTTCATCTGTGTCTGTTCAGTAGAGAAACTGATCCATGTCCTCATGCTTCACAGCTTTGTTATAGTTTGTGAAGGAACACTGAGCTATTCAGTCACAGAGAAAATAGAATTATCATAAGGACTTATCCAAGGAACACATTGCCTGCGTTGCGTGTGTGGTGGCTGCGTCACTGCCAATGCCAGCTCTTTCTACTCAGAGTTTCCAGGTTACTTGAATGTTGGATTTTCTTTTCATTATAAATTCATTTCTGATTTATTTTTGACTGAAAACATCACTAAAAGGCCATTGTCTCCACATGCAGCTGCTAAAATGGTAAAACAAAAGTGTGATATTCAGTTTCAGACATTGAAATTACAGTGAAAGGTGTTAATTTTATGTGATGTAGTTGGTATGACGTCAATATGACATCACCAGGTCTTTTCTCTTGTCTTGTCTGTTTTTGCTGGGAGCTACACGCGTCACAGGTGAAAAATTGGTGTGACCCCGAAACTCTACATCAGTGGTTCTCCAGCTTTTTCACATCAGCGACCCCTAAACTAACACAAATTACACACACCCAGTTAGTAAGACTTTGTCCCAGGGTCCCCATCTGATGAGACATTTGCTTTTAGATTTTTAATTACAGAAAGTGTTTGAAACCCATGATCAAATAGTCATAATAGTCACACATTCTGTCATTGTTTTACTTATGGACGGAAATATAGTGCAAATGAATTATTCCCCTTTTTGCTGGTGACCCCCAGGAACCCCTTTCAAGGACCCCTGGGGGTCCTCGGACCCTACTTTGAGAACCAGAGTAGGGTCTAGATCACACCACACAGCTGCGAGGCGTGAGATGCTTTAATGCAAACCAAGACATTCCGCAGCCACGCATACTCCACACATCCATTGTGTTCCCAGCCTTAGGCTTTTTAAGATGTAGCATTGTGCATGTAGCTGAGGTAAACAGTCCCTTACATATACAAAAGTGACAGTGTGAAAATGTGTTGGTTATTCTAGAAAACTGCTCTAATCAGTATTTTTACATTAACACTGGGTTTATTTGAGATTAACAAGACTTGCTTGAGATTAAACCGTACAGAATATACATGTAGACATGTAGCTGACCTTGGTGACCTTGATATCTGCAGAGATGTTCTCCATTCCAGATATCAAGAGTTTTAGATCCTCCATCTATGCTCACCCATATCAGATCCAGGTGTTTTAGGTTTCTACATTTAAGTGCAGTTTTGTGTGGATATAGCATTTACACATACACATTACAAGCCTTTCTCTCAATCTCACTCTCTACTATCATTTACTTTAAAAGATATTTGTAGTAATAGTCGTAGTAGTGGTGGTAGTACTATTGGACAACTGAAAAACTTAGCTGCAGTGTAAAATAACAGGTGCACATCAGTTTTTTTCATTTTTTCTGATTCTGTTTTCTGAAGAAAAAAAAAAACCCTTTTCATTCCAAAGGGTATTTGAAATGAAATGTCTGAGGACATTGTTCATTTGTTCACAGGGGATAAAAAGCACTTTTCAGTGCTCTGGCTGTCACTTTAACGGGGGCATTTCAGACAAATTGCCCAGTCCCCCGTGTCTTGCTCAGACAGCTCCAGTGTGTGTATGTGTGTGTCAGTGTGTGTGTGTGTGTGTGTGTGTGTGTGTGTGTGTGTGTGTGACTGAGAGATCAGGGGGTAAGAACTGAGAATAAAAGCAGGCTTCGTAGAGACGGAGCCAGAAGTGTCCCGTCATTAGCATGCTGGTCTGGTCACTGTGGCCCTGCTGCCTTTCTGCTTTAGGCCTGCTGCTGTTGGCTGACACCATTCAGGAGATACATCAACAAAGATGTAAATTTAACCACACAAGATCTCGGGAAACACCTGCATCTAAAACTGAAAGGATGACGCGTTTGCTTTGAAGCAACAGTGAGAAGGGAAAGAGCAGCAGCCTTTTATTGGTTTGAAACTCTGGTTTTATAAATCTTTAGCTTTGGAAACTGACTTGGCATCTCTTCTTACTCGGCCGTATCCTGGCTACTACTGCGCCTTGCTGACTGTCAAAGGAAACAAGTCTTTCTTGGAGTTAAAAGAAACACTTAAAACTTCCACATCCCTCAGTCTACAGCATTCCTGACCAGAGCAGAGGGATCCTTGTCCTCCCGACAACAACATCAGCTTAACAAGATCATAAAACTCACAGCTTTACCTCCAAGATGCTGAACCTCAACTCGCCGGACAACAACAGCAACAGGAATTCTCTCCAGGACCCGGTGTCATTAAATGTTGGTGGAGAAATTTACACCACAACCCTGGACACTCTGACACGCTGCCGTGACTCGATGCTTGGCGCCATGTTCACAGGACAAATCCCCATGCTCAGGGATAGCAAAGGAAACATTTTCATAGACCGCGACGGTAAAGTGTTCAGGTACATTCTAAATTACCTGCGCTCCAGCTCCCTGGACCTGCCGGACGGCTTCTCAGAGCTGGCACTGCTGCAGAGAGAGGCTGACTTCTTCCAGATACACCCCCTGCTGGAGGAGATTCACCGATATGAGGCGTCAGTTCCTCGCAGCCTCAGAGGAGGGCCTCTCGGAGCCATGATTATTGTTAACGTTGAGTCCAAGGTATGTATGTACTGAGGTCAGTCTGACAACAAATCAAGTCACTTTTTAATTTGAATTACAGTGACAGTCCACCTTGGACAACTTTTCATTTCATTGTATTAATTAATTCATTAATTAATATGACATCTCGAGGAAGTATAATTCCTGTGGAGAGACTTTTTCCTTGTAAAGTGATAATGAGGAGAGATTTATTTGGTAATTTTATCAATAATGATGTGCATCAAATTACACTGAACATGTAATTTGTTTAAATAATTTGCACAAGTAGTTTTGGACGATACCCAAAGTTTAATATCTTGATACAGTCCAGACCAAATATTGCCATATACTATATTATTGTGGTGGGGTGGGGGGCGTTATAATATAATTATATCATCTTACCTTATTGAGGTGCGGTTGCATTTACATAATGCATATATTAAATACTTAACAACCGTAACAATAAAATAAATATGTTTTTATATTATGAAAATGATTTCATATGGTGGGAAATATCACGATATACAATGTTATTGTTGGGGGTGGGGGAGGGTTATAATATAATTATATACTGTATGTTCTATTTTTCATGTTTCAGTTGCCTTGTTTGATACATTTTCAAACAATCAATGTATATTGCTTATGGCGAGAAATAACGTAATACTTGATATTATCAAATATTGTTCCAAGCCTAAATCCAAACCATGTAGCCTATTTGTAAAATGAGCTACAATAAACAGTTTTACACCATGTCTATACAAGCTGTATAGTGACAGTAACATACAACCAGAACACCAGCAGCAGCAGCTTCACTTCTCCACCATTGTTTACACAGGATTTGTACTGTGTGTAAGTCACCTGTGTTTTTGTAGCCGATACACATTCACCTCTGCAAGGCATGTGAAACTAAAGACCTTTGAACCTGAACTTTTTTTGCAGCCAGTTAAAATGACCCTCAACTGGGGTAAAGTCTGCAGGTAGCATCTGTCTTGTGGAGAGGGATGGTACACATTCATCTAATAAAGTGGAGCTTGATACAACAGAACATGTTTACTCAGGGACAGTTTAATCCAGCCATGTGGCACATGAATATCTTCGCTTTGGTTTCAATGGAGAGATTTTGTGAAATTCTAAAGATACTGGCCTTCACAAACCTTCTGATCTGATGTTTACTGTATATACATCATGAGCGGAGGTTGTGTGTGTGCATCTGGACGTGGAAAGACCAGTTCTTTATTTGTGTTCACTTTGGAGAATGTCTTGTCAGCATCTTCTCCCCTCTCATTCCAGGTCCGCATTCTCCACTTTAACTTGCGCCATGGGCCAGAAAACTATGAGCTTCGTACATGTTCCGTGCAAGCCTTTACAGTCGACCTCTTTTGCACCTGGAGAGCTTTCCTCGGTCTGCTTTGCGAGCGCTTCTCCTACAGAACATCCCAGGGTCTTACCAGCCCCCACCCATGCAACCCGAGGCAGAACAGGCTGAAACTGGAGTGGGTCCCGCGGCCCGATGAACTCCCGCAGGACCAGTATGACAAACAACGCTACCAGGAACTAACTGTGTGTAACCCAGAGGTCACACGGTCAGATGAAATCATGAACATGCACCAGAACCTCTGTGAAATCACAGACATGCAGGGTTTTGTGGAGGAGCTGCTGAAGGTGTCTCTGGCTGAAGGGTTCAGGGTTGATCTGGTGACTCCGGACCCAGCGGATATTCTTAACTGCACCTCACTGCGACTCGTCAAGGGCTGAGCTCTGGGTGGAGAATTAAACTAACAAAAAACACAAGAACATGCCAAGTTGATGAACTTTGGACAGTTCTTTTTAGTCACATCTGAACCACTTACCCTTAGAACTTAATCTGTTTAATCAAATCTATTATTAGTTGAACTAACTTTTTGTAGAAATAAAAAGGATATGCATTGTGACTAGATGGTAATTGAATATTATATTTAAGAATTTACCAAAATAATAGATAAAAAGCTCTGTTAAATAGAATATTTTATATAATAATACAAATAATAATAATAAAAAGTTTTTCCACATGCTTACACGTCATATTGTCAGTATTTATATGTAACATTTAGATGTAACTTAGCTTTTTTCAGACATGGAATCTGAACCATTGTTAGCTTGATTTAGCAGTTAAAGTGACAGCTTTGGGGCTTTCAATGTGGAAATGTGGTGGAAATGTTCCATGTTGACTCTGTTTATAATGTCATAAGGAATATTTACATGTGGCAGCTCTGGGGTTGGGCTTGATTCCACTCTCCATACAACTTTGTAGCTGCCCCAATAAACTTTCTTCATTTATTACATTATGATCTATGTAGATTTCTGTTCCCTGTCAATCATGTCTGAGAGCACATAAGCACATTCTTAATGGATGCTTACCAAAATGCATGGTGTTGATCCTTGAGGCCTAACAAAGGCATTTAGTGCATTTCCTACCTCGTAAAAAATTTACTAAGCCAATTTTTGGAAGAAATGTGAAGCATACATCTACATTTCACTGCCCTGCCTTTATTTGTGCATTGCTACATTTCATGTTATGTTACCATTGCCAACGTGTGTGTGTGTGCAGGAAAGACTAAGGCTGTATTCATATAGACATTAAAACAATGCAGGGGGCTGAGTTGGTGGCCGTGTGCTGTTTTATGTACTGGTGAGACGGTTCGATCGAGTCCACTTTTTGCAGGCGTGTTTGCATGTATATAACTGCCAAATGCAGCGCCTTGACTGATGATGTCATGTTGTGTTGCAGCAAAAGCAGAAT
Source organism: Seriola aureovittata (assembly GCF_021018895.1). Classification (NCBI taxonomy): domain Eukaryota; kingdom Metazoa; phylum Chordata; class Actinopteri; order Carangiformes; family Carangidae; genus Seriola; species Seriola aureovittata. Next base: position 20,357,218 of record NC_079384.1, on the reverse strand, counting down.
CAGGTTCATCTTTTTTGCCATGTGACATTATGAACAACCCCCCCCACCACCACCACCACCACCACCACCACCCCACCCCCCACCCCCACTGCATCAGCGCACTTCCCACATTCAAATGAATCAAAAGGGCTGTGATAGCCTAGAAGTTTAGCACAGAACTGGAAGCAGACATGAGGATTTTCTCAGTACGGTAGTGATGAATTGTGAGGAGTCCAAATTCCAGAGGAGGGAGGGATGGAGTACGATCATTTAGCGATTGGGACAGCAGTATTGTTGCCGAAAGCTCAGGTCGGCTCTGGTGATTACACTTCAATACAGCTCTACGTTATTGGACTGTGACAAAATCAAGTCAAAGTTAAAGTCAAACTTTTTTGGAAGAAAAAATTTAATTGTTATTGGGTTGGAGTCAAAAGATATGTCTATTACCCGGTCTTTGATATGTTTTGCTCCGCCTTTGTTCATTTTATTTATATATATTTATTGATTTTCATTGAAACGTGGTGAGATCTGTAGAAAGTCCAGCTGCACTGTTACTGTCCAAAAAAACATGGACCTGATGTGACAGCAACAAATATTGCATTTCAAATTTTATCTTCCAAAAGAAGTTACATCAAATATCCAGACTCTACAGAGACACCAGAGCCAGCAGTAAACCACCAACGGGTGTACAGAGACAAGACTGTTCTCCCCAGGATGATGATGGACATTGACTGGCCGGTCATTTGAGAAGCCAGACTGCTAGCTGCCAGATGACAGGTTGTTCCCATGCGACTGATGGGTCCTGAATGCCTCTGAAAGCTCTGAAAACATAATAGCAACCGGAGAATGAAAATTCTTCTACTTGGCTACCCCAGGCCCACAGAGGTCAGCTCTCAGGCGGGGCAAGAACACTTGCTTACATTCGGACTGTACTTAGCTTGATGCGGACTTTGAATTGGAACAGTACTCGAGCTGTGATGTTTCACAAGTCCACAAGAACACAAGTTTGGACATGAACTCCGGTTGAGAAAAGCCTTATTTCTCTCCAGACTTCCTGGACTTCCTGGACTCTCGTCATCACCGTGACATTGATCAGCAGCCACATCAGTCAGTTGAGCTTTGTAGAGCCAGGCTAGCTGTTTTTCCCCCGTTTCCGCTCTTTTAGTTAATCAGCTTCTGGTTCAAGCTCCAGTTAATTCACAGACATGAAGGAACTGATCTCATCTCACTAAACCAGAAAGTAAATAAGTTTATATCCAAAACTGGTGTCTCTCAAGCCACAACATGTAGTTTCATTTTTGATGAGGTGTAGTAATAGGTATAGTGGCTACATGCATAGGCTCAGTAATAATAATAATAATAATAACTTTATTTATATATTACCTTTTAAAAACAGAGTTTACAAAGTGCATTGACAAATTAATCAAAAGCAATAATAGTCAAAAGCAGGACAGAAATAAGGTAGAGTTACAGAGGGAGGACAAACAATATAATTCAGTATAAATAAGGAGAATTAGACCTAAAACATTGAATATATGTCAAAGTTACATTTTGTCTTGCATTTAGATCTTATTTTCACATGAAGATGAGCTTATTCACAGTATTAAACGACTAATGAAACTGCCTGTGTCTCCTCGTGGGAGTTCTATATTCGATGGCCTTTAAATGACTTGCAGGGACAATCAGATGAGTAATGGAGTGTGTAATTTTAGTCTGGAGGAAGCAGTAGTAGGCTAGAGGAAATTTGGAGGAGGAAAAGACACGTCGCAGCTGAGGAGGAAAGGTGTCTAGTTGTGAAAACAAAGCCAGCGGTGCTTTCCTCTTGCTCTCTCTCTGAACTTCCTTTCCAGAACTGTGGGGGATGTGATGAACATGAATTGTTCTGAACCTATGATGCATGGACCGTGTGCTTTTCATTTATTCTTCAGTTGCAGGAGTTCACACACTCATTGTCTGTGAATGTGTTTGTTTTCTCTTCCTCTTCAGGAGCGATACAGTGGAACCCCAACTTTCTATGTCACGACTCCTTCAGAGGGAGCTCGGTTTCTCAGTCTCTCCTGACCTTGGTCAACACATCTCTGTATGAGGACTGCAGATTCATCGCTTTTTACAGGCTTTACCACTTGATTATACCCTTTTTTTCAGTTCTCACGATCGAAATGATGTGCTGTAATGCAGACTAGAGCATTTTGTCAATGTGGAAGAAGTGCCTTCACAATAAAACAATGCTTCCTGGTAACATTACTAGATTTTTGTCTCAATTATGCAATGCTTTATCTTCTAGATACTACTACTGCTACTTGTAGCAACTGTTAAATAAAATTATGACTTTGCTGTAATTATTAAAATACTGGAACAATTTCATATTATTTCCATTTGACTTACACAAAGTGTGTGATTTCGCCAAACTCAATATACTAATACATATAATAAAGGAATAATGGTGTAAGTTGTCCCACCCTTACAGGTAAAAACAAAGGTTGGTAGATTTCAATCCAATTAATTTTAAACACCTGTGGGGTGAGTCATGAATATGTAATGGCTTTGAAATATTGTTGCCTTCAGATAAAGTTGTAACCGCTCTACTTTTGCACTTTTCTTTTAAAGGTTATACTGGAATAGTCTTATTCTTCATTTCCGCTGGTTATCTTAGCCTGATCTGTTCAAAAATCTAACAATGAAGGTACACTGTATTTTGGATTTTTGAGAATAAATGAATTTGAAATAATGTTTTTATTTCGGTATCTTGATTTCAATACCTGAATTTTAAAAATTGTGATACAGAAAACAAACGATTAAAAATTGTACAGACTTTCCGTTGAATGAGTGTGTGACTCTGGATATTTTTAAACTTTTTGACTAAAAAGAGAGGTCAGATAAAATCACTGCCTTGATCAGTGGGATTTTTCCACTCATTGGCTCCATTGGAAATTTTCAACAATTACCACAAACCACATACAGTGGTGTGTTCTTGTAACCATACCTCATTAATACACTTTAGAAGAAGTGAAATCTGAGTCCTCACCAGCCACATGTAAAGATGGGTTTCAGATGTTATTGCATTATATAGCCTATTGTGGTTTCCTGTATTAACCCAATTTCTTTTGTAATATAGTTTCATATGTGTATGTAAATGTAGTAAATGTCATTATGCAGCTGACGCCTGTTATTGTTGATACTGCCAGGTTGGTGCTTTAAATCGTTGTCCATAACAGAGGAGCATATAAAGTATTGCTGCAGTGAGGCATAGTTGCAGTTGAGTTTGCCAACACTTCAAATCTACGAGGTGCACTTGAATGCATCATAAGGGCGGAGTTAGCAAAGCGGTGAAGTTTAGCCTAGCCGGAGCAGGAAGCAGCGAGGCTACCGCCGCAGCGGTGGAAAAAGGAAGAGCACCAGAGTCGGTCTTTAGTTGTTAAACGGTTCTCAGACGTAATATTTTCTCGGCAAACACTGGGATTATTCGTTTTCGACTGGGTCACATTTTCCCCGACTTTGCAGGAGGTGAGAGCTCCTAGCCAGCTGGACACTGGCCGGAGGCAGGATCTTGAGCTGTGAACGGTGGACATCGGCTGTGCAACGGCCGTTTTGAATCAGGTGGGTGAGGAGGTGGGCCCGCACGGTTACACAGAGAGCTGGTGCCCACAGGTGTTTGCTTGCCAGTCAGTTAAAAAGAAAAAAAAACTGAACTGTTCAACACACCCATCCGTTTTCTGCTCAGCACCATGAACGGATCCAACCCAAGCTAGTTGAAGTTGCCTGTGTAGCCAGACATCAGTCTTCAATTGCCCACTGGCTAACTGGCTAATCTTTACTCATAATATTCCACGAAAGATATCAAGCAGTTTAGCGTTGTTGCCTTGTTCAAAGCTAATTTGCACATTTAGTTGAATTAGAGTTACATTGTTCGCCACTTAAATTGTGCTTTAACATATATCCCAGAGTTTAGCTATAGATTTAACTTCCAGCACTTACTTTGAGTTACCTTTTTAATAAATGTATCACTTACACTATTCATGGTTGAATAGTTTGGATATTTCGGACACTACCAGTCCGGTTCTATGAAATAGGTGAGTTTGTGTATAAAAACATCAACATTAAATCGACGGTATTTTGTACGGAGATTAGTGAGGATGCTTTAATTCAATCTGGTTGGCTAGGGTGTTGTTAAGTGTAAACCTACCGTAAACAATGCATCCAGGCGAAAAATAACTAGCTTAAATGGGCGTTAGCGCACACCTGGACATAGTGATTGCAGCTTGAAGCCGTTCGTTTAGCAATGAGACAGGAGCCCAAAACAGAAAATTAGCAAGAAATTGATTTGTGATTCAACCTGGGAACCGAAAAAACCGTCGCTTTTCTTGCTAACCTCAGCGTGTAGCCGTGTGTGTGTGTGTGTGTGTGTGTGTGTGTGTGAGTGAGTGAGAGAGTAGTGTTGCATAATTACGGAAACGTCTAACGCTAGCTAACTTCAGCAAGGTGTGTCTCCTCGGCAGGTATGTTAGTAAGCCATTTGAGTCAACGGTCTGGTTTCGAGAAGAGTAATTGGTGTGTTTAGGCAGAGGGTGTGTGTGTGTGTGTGTGTGTGTGTGTGTGTGTGTGTGTGTGTGAGTGTGTGTGTGTGAGAGAGAGAGAGAGAGAGAGAGAGAGCGAGAGAGAGAGCGAGAGAGAGAGAGAGGAGAGAGAGAGAGAGGTGTTTCACCGGTTTGGCTAGTTTCAGTAAAAATACAGAACAAAATGCCAAGATATGCGTAGAATAAAATAATAAAATGCAATACATGGCCCAACTTCCATTTTATGCCTGCAAATACAACTTGTGAGTTGAGTTGTTGTACTGAACTTTGTGACACGTGAGCAAATTTATATTGGTCCTCCACCTCTTTAAATTTTGATTAACTTTGAGAGACAAAAGTTGTACAGCACTAGCAGCAAAAAAAATGTTCCGTAATCATGACAGGTTACTGAAGGACACAAGGGCAGTGTCCTTCCACTCCACCTGCATCAGCACAAGACCAAGTCAAACAAAAAGCCTTTGTTCCCAGTTGTTCCACCTGCACTAACGTCCACCTGAAACGGTTATGGAGGCAAAATAAATGTCCCCTCCCAATTTAGGGCAAAACAGAGAGGAGCTTTCACCTGCTGAATTCACAATGAATTTGAGAGAAATAGTCCTGAACAAAAGCAGGAATTTCTGAGCTATCTTTGTTGTAAACAGTGTGATACAGACAAGACTTCCTTTTTTAGAACTTTTAACAGGAAAGTCAATTTATCAAACCTTGCTCGGGTGAGATGTCCAAGAGGCATAGCCTGCCTTTCTTGTGAACTTCACACAGAGCACTTGGCTCAGGCCGACAGTATACGAAGTCCAATTGATGTTAAATGTCTTCTTGCTCATCAGTCTTAACAGCAGATACACCAGGTCGTCTCATCCAGAGAGTGTTTGTAAAATTACAGGAGTCGCATCCACCTTGAGCTTGTGGGGAAAATAATGGGTATTTTATTTTTGTACTTTCTTAAAATTTGTAAACCAAACAGTTAATTGATTATTAGAGAAGCCAATCATCAGATTAACCAAAAACATTAGTTACAGCCTATATGCAGGCCTGTCTGTAGTCACATATTTAACAAGATGATTGTATCAAGCATACAAACTTATGTTTGTTTCCGTTGCATGTTGTATTCTTTATAATATTATATCCATATTTGACATTATTCTGTATTTAAATGCAATCATGACATTTAAATGTTGTGTAATATTTATTGATAACAGCTGCATAGTTGACCTGTTATGGTAATGCCAAGCTGCTAGTTAGTTATGTCTGGCAATGTTTAGTATCTGGCTGATAGCGCTGTTAACAGTGTTTGCACTGGAACTGCTGGAGCCAAAGTTAATGAAAGTGATTTGAAATAAAAACATTTTTACCAACCTCATCTCTTGAAATATTTAACTAATTTACTGAAAATGTAATCGATGTAACTAATGTAATTGTCCATAACAAAAGCACTTTCTATATTCTGTAAAGTTTCCTTTATGTGTGTTAAACAATCACACTGTTGTTCTTTGTGCTCTTTGTTATTGTGCGAGTGCCGGGACTCGTTTGTATCTTGACTCATTGTTCTTTTGCATTTCTGCCATTATTGTTGCTATGATGGTATCACAATCGCTCTTAATTGTGTGATTAGTTCTTCTTGCTTTTTTAGTCATATACGTTCAAAAATTCACATAAATTAATTTTATATGAATTGTTGAAAATCAGATTACATAATTACTTTTTATTTGATCCAGCTCTGTTGAAACCTTTGTAACTTTGAAATTAAACTGCTCAGCTGCTGAATATATGAGGGCCTAAAGATCCTACTTTAAAACGTTCACAAAACTTCACACTTTCAAAGTTGCCTTGTGATACCTTTTTGGAGAAATTCAAATCCAAAGTCCTTGCTGCAGTTTTCAGACCTTGTTAGTGTGTCATGTGATAAAACAGGAATGTTTTTTTTAGACCACGACAAAAATTTGAAACATTTCTGTCCCACACTTTTAATTCTTCAAGCTCATGTCATACCTTAATGTTTCCACGAGTCATCTCGCTCTCAAAATGTCAGCACACATCCTCGAGGAGTTCTAGTTTTTTGAGATCTAAAGATTAATTGTTAAGGAAAGCACAGGCAAGTTCTAACTCACTGCAGTACAATATCCAGCCTGTGTCTAATCACTCTCCCCTTTCTAACTCTTAGATTCTCTCTTCCTTCAAACACTGTGTAGACACATGATATATTCTCTTGCTAAGTTTCTCCTGCTGTCACCTTGGGGCTAGAAACTTTCTTTTTAGGTCAATCAGTTTCTCCTCAGCAGAATGTGCTTTTGCTGAGCCATGTTGCGAGTTGCTGAGTAGCTCAGCGGTTAGTGCCATTTCTTCATCAGTCCCCCTTTTAGGTCACAAGGTGTTGAGTTCTGTCCCTGTTCAAGGCAGAGCTCCTAATAACACTCATGTAGGCGAAGGTGACGCAGACACACTCAGCTGATCTCAGTCCAACACTGTCTAACACTTGAGACCGCCCTCTCTTTTCACTGTGAGGAAATTCAAACCTCATTCACTTATTAAGACACACACACACACACACACACACACACACACACCTTTTGCATATAAATCCCAGTATGCATTCTAGAGGGGTGGAAATTACCTGGAAATGATGTGAAATATGAACAAAGTTAGATGGTGCAGGGTGTTATGTGTCACCAGTCATGTCACAGCACTGTTGGGACCAACAGTTAAAGCATATTCAGACCATTGTTTATAACCTACATACCAACACACTCGGAAACACAGCCCCAATATCCTGGACATCTGTCTCTCACTGTACCAATGTCTTACAGCAACACATCTGTCATAGGCTTTTTTTACTGCAGCCATTTTGACCTTGTCTTCATCGTCATTGTCACTGCACGATGACAATAAATCAACAGTCAAGACAGACAGTCAGTCAATGATTTACACTAACATCAACACAACGAAAGGTGAACAAAAACAAAAATACACAGAAACCTGTAGCTCTCTGATTGATTGGTTGGTTGATTACAGATAATCACTTTATGAAAGTTGGAACCTCTTTCTCCCTTTTTAAACTGTGTCGATATTAATACCTTAAGTTATTTTAGGTTTAATTCACTATCACTGAAGGTTTTGGGAAGACAGTGTATGTCATTGGTTGATTGCAGTCGATCGCAATCCTCACTCAAATTCTTTTCCCAATATATGAGATTGATGTTTGTGAATTAAGTGGGAACAGCTACTTTTACTACTTTGACAGCCTGAATTCTGTGTAAATCAATAATTGATGTTTGAAATGTTAAATATTTGTAGTATTTAATTAATAACAAGACCACCATATTTAATTAAATGAAGTAGTGATGAGCTAATATGAATGTAGCCTACATGAAGGGCCCTTATAAGTCAGGTATACCTATGTTCATGCTAGTAGCTATACTGGGGGATGCAAATCATTAAGTAACTGATTCTATATTGTTAGCAGTTATTGGGTTGTGGCTTTCAGGTGACAAAGATTGAGAGAGAATACCTCAAATATTAAACATGCTAACAATTAAATTTGGTGTTTCATAGATTTAAAAATGGCACCAATACCACAGCCATGTGGGAAGCAAAGTTTAGAGGCTTTTATTTTGATGAATATCTCAGCTACTGTGATGAGCAGAGGCTAAATTCTTGTGTGTATTGATTCATTAGATGAAGATGAACAGATTTGTTCTCATGATTTTTTTAATTGATTTTTTTTAATTAATATTGTGTCTATGGGAGAGTGCATGAAATGATCTCACAGATTAAACATACTAAAGAAGATAAACTTGGTCCACAAGTACAAATCTCTAACTCTGTCAGATGTCCACATTCTCCTTGTCTTACAGTAGAGACATGCTTCCACTTTTGGAATCTCCCTGCAGCAGCGTGCAGCAATCACATTCAGTAGATTTTAGCTGTCTGTCAGAGACGTGTTGATTCAGCTCCGTGGCCTTTTTGGAGGTGTTTTGTGTTGTTGTATTGTGGAATAGAATTTCATTTTTTTCAGCCTTGGGCAATGTATCAGATAAACAAGTGAGGTATCTGTAAGAGACCTACAATTATCTGTTACAAGTGCCTAATAGTGGTTCCAAATGAATATGGCTGTATTGTTTATACAAGACAGGTGACAGTGTAGAAGAAAGCATCTGGGGTTCACGTTTTGCAGTATTGAATTTTCTACAGTGGTGTTGTGTCAGATCTTATGTTCAACTGAATGTCAAGTTATATTTTGAATGTTTAATGAGAAAAGAGAATATATAAGTATCCCCTCACTACAGGCACACACTGACAGAGTTCATCAGTTAGCATAGACACTTATGGACACTAATCTGCATCATCAGTGATCTGACACTCCCCTTATCATTGTCCTCCTGCAGCAGTTTTTCCTGTATCCTGTCAGACCTAACAAACACTTCGTCTTGTTATGTGAATTGTGCTCTTTTAGCTACAGTTTAACGCAACGCTTTTGAAATAGTTTCATCTTTTACCGTCATGGACGTGTTTGGAAAAAGCAGCATGATCGTGGAATGAATTGCAGTTAAGCTCAGGTCAAAAACAAGTGGATTGTCCCACTGTCAGCGAGAATCTGAGCTCGCCTAATGTAAACTTTGCGTCCAGATCGTCTTCTGTGTCTCCCTGGTTCTGATTACAGGAAGAGGGGGGGGGGGGGGGGGAGAGATATGATATCCTGTGAGCCACACCCAAAACTGACAAGATCTCCTTTCTGTTGTGTTAGGGACAGTTGTGGGGCGGTCCCCAAGTGAGGAGTATATTAATTGATACACAACTGTCATGACTTTGCTCATCATCTGGGATATTAAAACACTGATTTGTGATTTACACACAAAAGAAGTTAAAGTTTGGTCATAGTTGAGTTATGAAATCCTACCACACTGTGGAGTGTGTCTCCTGCTGGGCTTACTGACAGCTGGACACCAGAGCTGACAGTGTTGGAACGGCCAGCAGAAACAAGTCGTGCTGTCCGGCACCACGTTGCCCTCCGTTTCTATCACCACGGCAACACTCGGTCTTTAACCGGCCACACTTTTTTCCCTGTGCACTGTGAGGCACCTCTAAAAAAGAGCTGTGAGTCAACTCGGGTTTTACGCTCCTCTCCACTGATGCATTGACTCATGGGCTTTTAGGGGACAGCCCCAAACGGCAGAAGGAAGCACCTCTGCAGTGTTTGCTGTGCTTGGTGTGACAGACTCCTCCCACTCCTCCACTGTCTTATCAGCTGCAGTTTTTGACCTAAATAACAGAGAAAAGCACCGGTGCATGGCCAAGTGTCAGCGTAACACACCTGGTGGTTACTGTTTCATGCTCTCCCTCTCACTGCACCGACCTGACACCAGTCACACTCTAACCTCCTGTAGATCATTCAGTGCTGACTTGAGAAGACTTGTTTCCATCACCGCCACCAAGAATAGCTCAGTGATGTCCAGATCGCAGAGACCTGCCAGGGCCGCGCAGTTTTTTTTTATTTGCTGCCTTATCAACAGCCTGCGATGTGGAATAGGAGGGAGGTGTAGTCACAAGTCGATCTACCGTGTGTGTGTGTGAGCCAGTTCTCTCGGGCCTGTGGCGTCCAACAGCAGCTGTCAAACAGGTTCTGCTCTGCCTTTTGTGAATATGGTGTATTTTCCAGCTTCATTTTCTGACACCACAAATGTTTATGACTCGATCATTTGTTACTCAGGGTGGAGCCGATTATCTTTGCACCTTCTTTCCTGTGCTGCAGCAAGTGCTGGCATAGCTGCTGATTGCATAAGTCCTTTACTAAGAGTGTTTGGGATTCCAGGCATTTCTGGCCACACATTCTTATTCCCATATCTCATTGTTAAGCACTATGTTGTTGAGGGATGCCGGACATGCAGCAGCTCTGCTGGTCGAGCCGCCTTCCCTCGAGGTTGTTGTTGTTGTCGTGTTCAGGCAAGCTTTTGCACTTTTTTTTTTCCTCCAATGACTCCCCTCGCAGCTTAGATGGCTCGGTAGATATGCTGGGAATTTGATGACATCACTGAACCGTGGCATGAAGGATAACAAATGCTAACTGAGTGAAAGTGAAGGACGTTAATGGTGGTATTTAGGATGGCATATTGGACAGCAGAGACAACATTACTGGATGTGAATAGGTGAGAAGAGTCAATAAGCCAAGTGAATTCGCTATCAACAGTAAAAGCTACGTGTAATCTTATCTCGCTGGCAGATGAGCTCACTGTAGATCAAACAGTGTGACGAAAGAGAGACAGCATTCATTGCCATTTACTGTTGATTGCTCTTCTACTGCCAAGCTAAAATTCCTGGGAAAATCTATATCTGAGAGTAGAACGGGGCTGAAACTGGCCCGATCTGGTCTGTTTCCACGTCACTCACTTCTGGCCTGCCATTGTTCCCCTGATCAACCTGGAACTAACAGGTACTTCCCTGTCACAATAACAATCCACAATCTTGGCAATGTAAATGAAGCCTTTGTGTGCATGCTGCGTACTGTATACACGGATTTACATTGTTTTATGCCAAATGAGTTATTTGCCAAGAAACATTGTGTTGTCAAATTGTTGCTTTTCCCCTTACAACATGGCAAACTTGAAAAATTCCACGCAGTAATAACAGAGGGAAAACACCCATGACTTGAACAGAGTCTTGGGAAGTTTTTTTTTTTTTTTTTTTTTTTTTTCTTTGTCCAAGACAAGTTTAGGTGGAACTTTTGTGAAAGCACACACAAACACAAGTCACAGCTGAGGCTTGTATTTAGGGCTGCTACTAATGATTATTTTCATTATCTTGATTCATTGTTTTATCTGAAAGGAGACCCAAGGTGATCTATTTCAAACCCAAAGCTCTTCAGTCTAGTTTTATATATGACAAAGAAAATCCTGTCATGTGAGAACCTGGAACTATTTCAAATAAGATGTTCTGTTCAGTTAGTTGTTGCAGCTGTAGTTGTTGTTGTTGTTGTTGTTGTTGTTGTTGTTGTTGTATGCATCTTGTAGTGTAGGATGTCTTGTGAGAGACTGTAGTGTCTATGGGTCAGGTGGGAGTCTGTTGTTACCTCCGCCATGAAGGTTAAGTTTTCACCCCTTTCTGTTTATTTGTCAGCAGGATTGCACAAAAAGTCCTGAGCCGATTTGCACCAAATGTGGTGGAGGGATGGATCATGGGCCAGAGAAGAACCCGTTAAATGTTGGTTCTGATTCAGTTAAAGGGGCAGATCCAGAATATTTTTTTTACTTTCATTAACATTGCGAAATACGACTTTTTTTTTGTTGTTGACATTTTCATCTATTTCTCAGGAAGTAATGTTCAGATCTTAATGTAAAGAAATCGATGTATTTATGGTGTTTATGTATGACTTTGTACAATTTGGTCTATCATCTACTGAATGCCATTGTAGTTTGAATTTTTTCTACACTTGTATGAATTCCTGAGTTAAAGATTGATACCAAAATTATATGCTATACTGTTTTTGATGCCATAGTGCGAGAAATATAAACATGTTTTCCTAAAAGATTATTTCTAATGAATTAATTGTTAGTTGCAGCACTAGTATGAAGTTGGTTTTGCTTTTTCTGGGATTTTTTTCTAATAAGAAAACTGAAGAAACCAGTGTTATGTTACCTAAAAACAGCTAACGCTAATGCTATAATAACATAGGATATGAGCCCTACATATCAGACGTGCTTCTCGGTTGGGAAGCTGTGGCGCTGTCAAATACATGGCGTTCCTGCAGTGTAGAGAGTTTGATGTCACCGTTTTGCAATGTACAACGATGTACAACTGTCAGAAAAAGATGGCAGCAGCAATAAAAGGAATTTTAATTCTGATGGTTTGGAGAACTCGAAACCGGTTCTTGATACTGAGTTTAGGTTACCAAACCCCGGATAGTCCATCTCTGTCCGTGTGCTCCGTGTCTCCTGCTGCAGAAGCACGACCCCTGCTCCGTGACCTGCCCTCAGAGTTACAAACACACCCGTTCTATACAAATGGCTGTATGGTGATCAGGTACTCCACTCATTTAAAAGTGCTACATGGCATTGTGAGCTCAGCTTGTTGAATATTCAGTTGCTTCTACTTCTTGGCCACAACCAGACTGTACAGCATTCAGAGACGGGGCAGAGGACGTTAATCTAACTGTCTGAATCGACAGCCTTAAACATCAGTGCAGTTCACATAATTGTGATGTTCATTCCCAGCCTTGGCCTCTGACAAGTCACTGGTGTAGAAATAACTCGTGGGTGTGTTTAGTGGTCGGGTAATTTGTGCTCTAATGTCTGTTAAGTTACTTGGAAAAGCCACAATTAATCAGGTTGGAGAGAAACATGTGGGATTAGGACGTCTGAAGGCTGCACAGAAACTTTCACATGACACTCAGCATGTGTTGAGGGCTGTTTCTGATGATGATGACCCCCCCCCCCCCCCCCCCCCCCCCATGCTTTCAGCCACTGGCCGTTGGCTTCACTGTTTACATCTATGCATATGTGAGGGTTGTAATCCTACTCTCATTTTCCATCAGCAGATTCCCCTCATCGCCCTCAGAATCTGTCAAGTAAGCATGGTTCACAGCTTTGAGCGCCGTCTCAGACCATTTTACACATCTTGTTCAAGGCGGGAATGTTCTGTGTGAAAGGTACAAACACTGAATGGGGGGGGCATTGTTGTTCTGTGGTGATGGTAGTAATTGTCACTGTAATTTCTTAATAGTTTGTCTTATTACTTTAATACCAACAGATTAGCTAGAAGTTAGCTTTTTTTTTCTTTACAATGAGACTTTTAATTTCAGTTTGAATTAAGTTTTACCTCTGCACCATCAAAATAGAATTGAATTAACTTATAATTTAACATGCCATATTGAACACACTGGGGTCTGCACTAGGATGATACATTTCTCAAATATAGACCAAAACTCTGCTGTTAAATTATTAATTTTGATAAACCCAGGACTGAGTTCAGCAGGGTAGAAGATAATATCTACGGCCTAATGTTTTGGAACATAAATATTATTTACCTACAAAACAGAAAACCCCAGAATCTAAAATGTCAAATATTGTCAGAAGACGAAAATCAAAATTTCATGTATGAATAGCGACATACAGTAGATACAAACATACAAGGGATGTCATGAGAACTGATACTTTGGTACCAAGCTGATGCCAGAACTCTGAAACCAAGACAGTGCTTGTTTTTCCACAGAAGCACAGGTATTGTTGATGTCATAGGTACTGGAGGTGTGATTCCTCTGGGACTAACTAGGGCAGCATGATAACCCTACAAGAAGGAAGCAGACACAGTAAACAATAACGACAACACATGGAATGGTGGCGGCATGTGTGGGTGCAAAATGTTATTGTCTGTGAATTGCATCAGCTGGCGTCTGTTGTAGCAACGCTCCGTACACAAGGTTCACAAAGGCTAACGTTGGCATGAGCGCTCACAACAGTCGTAGGGTGCACTCATATCTGCTCAGTCCGTCAGTTTGGTTTCAGTCTCTGAATTTGGTACGGAGAATTGTGGAATTTCAACGGTCGTGATACCGACTGAAAAGACAACTTACAGGTGTGACATAAAATATCAGAAATATGTTAAAACACTGAGTGTTATTGCAGCAGAGTGTGATGCCAAAAATGTCCTTCACCTAGAGAGAAAAAAAACAGCGGAAAAACTAGTTGGAAAATGTTGTCTTCAGTTCAGTTTGAGACCAGGAACTACTGAGTCCAGGCAGCCTGATGTGCCAGTTCTCTGTAACAGAGCAGTGTTGACTGTTTTAGGAAGCTGGAACTGGAAATGTGTGACGTAGCCCCGCAGTGAGTCAAGGCAGCACTGCTGATATGAGTGTATAATTTGGACCAAGGCAAATGAGCTGGTTCAGATGGAAAACGGTGACTCATGGTCCAGGCCTTTGTCACAGACTTGTGACACTGTGGACTTTATGTCTGGCTGCAGTTATGAGTTTTCCCGTCGGTCTGTCTGAAACCTTCTGCTCTGAGCTGCCTTCTTTTCAGTGTCACCTGACACTCAACTATGAGTGAAGAAGCCAGTGAGCTGAGAGCAGAGATACAGCACTGACACTAAGGCTCAGAGGCCTGTGTGCGGCTCTGTGGTTGAACTTTTCCTTCATCCAGTGGCATTCCCTCAGGAAGAGCAGGGCAGGCAGTGTTTGACCAGTTAAAGCTAAACATAGACATCAATTAGAACGACACTGAAGTGGGTGCGACATCTCTCAGAGCAGCGTTCTGTCCTATAAAGGATCTGATTTTTGCCTGTTTACATCCATCTAGTTTACTTCCCCGTGATTCAGCTTTGATCATTTTACACATGCAGCAGTAGCAAGTAAATGAGCAAATTACACTGATTTATTATCTCTTGTGTGGAACCTGCAGTATGTTTGAGACATTTAAGACAGCATATTGTTACGCAAGTAGTGTTGGCTCCTTTTAAGGGATAGATATACATATGTTGTGTGTAGGGTGTGGTTTAGAGAGAGAGAGAGCGGGTGTGTGATTGTGAGGCTGACAACCAGAGCAGAGAGGTAGAAGTTAGCATTATAGCTGCGAATGTAACAGTGCAATGTGTGTGAGCTTCAGGCTGTTTGTCAGTAGATAAATGCTACAACTCCTCAAGACCCAAACCAAGTCAAGTTCCTGCATCTTGCCGACTTCTGGAACAGAACTCAGTCGTGTCCCCCCCCCCCCCCCCCCCCCCCCCCCCCCCCCCCCCCCCCCCCCTGTGCTTCCTGACTACGGCTCAGCCTGTCTATCTGTAAAAGTCACCACACACCACTGCCTTCATGTGACGGAGATTAGCAAGTCTGTGTGATGTGGAGCTTGTAGCCGCCAGTTTACCACTGATCAATGTTGTCTGCTCCTTCATTCTTGTTCGGGCTTTCCTGTTAGTTGATTTTTCCTTTCATTGTCTCCCTCTTCCCCCTTTTCTACTCCTCTCTTTCTCTGAAAGGCCTCTATGGAAACCGCCTTTATGTGTGGCAGGTGTTTAGGAGGGTGTGTGTGTGTGTTGGTTCACAGATGACTGACTGAAGTGCCTGTAGAATTCCTTTCTCTCACCCATCAGTCTTGTTAGAGAAAACACAGTCAGCTACCTGAGGCTCCATAGATTCCAGGCTGTGGTCCCACTTTCCACTGAGTCTTGGTATCAGGGTGTTGAGGTGGACTTACAGAAAGGACCGTAACAAGTCAGCTGGGAGTCACGCTCAATTCAAATGATCCTAATACCCAAAATTGCCTAAACAGAAAATATATGAAGATTGTCCATTCGTGGTGTTTACACTGTGTTATTTGGATGACAAGCTCAAGGTTTATTCCGCAGGTTTACATGGTAATGCCACTAAGTGCTAATAGGTGCTTACCACTGAGGAAGTATGAACCGGAGGATTTACCTTTTTTAACACATTGTTTCTTTTCTCCCCTCCCCAATCTTTTCCTTCGTCTTCCTGCCTCCTCTGCCTCCGCCTCCTCTCTCCTCCGTGCAGCGTGCGTCAGTGAGCCTGCAGGCTCCACACTGGTGCTGAGGCAGGATGAAGAGGTTCAGGCGACACGGCCAGGAGTCCCAGAGAGATCGACTCAAACAGGAGCTCTTCCAGTTCAACAAGGCAAGTGAACCCTGACGCAGCACACAGGTCTGAACTGAACATGCAGGCCAAGACGCATCACAACAGGTGACAGGAAAATGAGCATTTAAGTAATTAATCAACCACGAGTAATTGGAAAAAGTATTTCTATGCACTGATGTAACCTGGCTACTGTAAGAAACTGTTCATACTACAGGAGCCTGGTTCACGTAACGAACTGTAGTGAAGGTCTGCGTGGGACCTGAAGTCCTGATGCAGACTGACAGGCACACTCACACATCTCTAAAATGTCTGTATTGAACAAATAGTGAAATGTGTTGGACTTGTAGAGGCTTCTTTATCTTAGTATCAGTCAGACTTTGGATGAAATCTTTTTAAATATAAGGATGCATGACTTATTTTCCCTGTCTGTAGTCGTTGTCATGTGTACTTATAAAAAGCTGAATAGAAACCTGCTTACCAAAATACATGGCAGAGAAATCCTCGTTCTCCATGAGACATTTACACAGGGAAACAGGTTTCTCTGATCCACTACCCCCAATTACAGTAATAAGGTTTCTTGTTTACATGACATCAGCTTACTGGAGATATATGTATACTTGGTCATAACAATATTTTGGTATAAAGTCTCGATTTGAAGCCATGTCATTATGTGCTAATACAAACTCAAAACTTCCTGTAAGCATTTCAAATTAAAAGTGTTTCAGTGCACTGACAACCATTATTTGTTAAGGAGGCTTTTATTGCTGTGCTGATGTGCTGCAGTAAGCGTAATGTCTCATTTTCGGTTGCTGGTGTTTCTGATTTTGGCTGATGTGGCGGCCCGCCAGGATTTCTCCCGGTGCTGCTGATGGTCAGTCCGACTGTGGAGCAGTCTGTGCACTAAACAACAATAAATCACAAATGGATTGTCACTGTCAGTGCTCATGTTGCATTTTGACATTATTTCCCATTTAAATATCGAAGTCTATTAAACAAGTGTTTTGGCATGTTCAATCCATTGTGGTGAAAGGGGCATTTAATTCTGGCATGTTAAATTAGATTAACTTTATTAATCCCACAACTGGGAAATTCATTTTAAATTATCTTCACATCCCCCATGTGTCTGCGTGAGGAAAGGTCAAGCCACATGGGGAAGGTTTAAACCTTGTCTATGTTGTACCAAATTCCCTCTTTGTATCTCTCCAGACATTGTTTCTTTGTTGAATGTCATAGTGACACAAAGACTATTAAGACTATTAATACACTAAACAAAAATAAAAATGCAGCACTTTTGTTTTTACTCCCATTTATCATGAGTTGAAATAAAAGATCTAAGATTTTTTTTTTCTGCACACACAGAGGGTTTATTTCTCTTCCATCTTCTTGACCAATGTGTTCAAATCCATATTAGTGAACACTTCTACTTTGCCAAGATGCTGATTACACAGCGTGTGCTGCACAGGTGTGCACTGGGCTGGTCACAATAAGAGGCCACTTTAAAATGTGCAGTTATCACACAAAACAATTTCACAGATGTTGCACATTTTGAGGTAGCGTGCATTTGGCAAGCTGAATGTCCACCACAACTGTTGCCCATGAAGTGAATGACCAGTACATCATTGCTCACTCACACGCATTTAAACACATTGAGGAAAGTGAAGAACAATTAAGAGAAATAAACTGTGTGTGTGTGTGTGTGTGTGTGTGTGTGTGTGCAGCTTGACTTTAGAATGTATTTTTGCACAAAACTAGGTCTGGATTTTATCTCACGTGGACACCTGACTATTGAGGAGTTGAAAAAATGTGAATCTATCCTTTTAATAATAATTCAGGTGATATGATTTAATGTGAGCTGTGTGTAATGGTTATGTTGTAATGACAAGCTGCGTTTGCCTTGTTGGAGGACCACGCCAATGCACACATGCTTCAAACAGGAAACTGCCCTTGTTTGCTCTTCACCAAGCGGTCAACAGCCTGGTGGAGCAGACAGGTACTGATATACAAACTGGTGATTAAGTAGATGCGGGAGTAGAAATCAGGCTTGTGCACGTGCGCAGAGTTTCACAACGATTCAAGTTTATAAAACAGAACCTGTGCATATTTCTGTCTTTGTGCAGACAGATGCTTTAATGAATCTGGCCCCTGGAGAATATTAAACATTCAGCAGTAAGGAGTGAAAAGAACCGGCTTGAGTAAAAACGTCAGTAGGTCAATAAAAAGTGCCAATGTAGCATCACAGGAATAAAGGTGTTCATTTAACGGACAGAGTAGATCAGCAACAGGATTCATATTTCTGTCCACCTTGTCATTGTTATCTGCAGCATGTTTGGTTCCATTGTCTCTGCTGTTACAGCTTGCTCTCAACCCCCCCTCCCCACTCTCTCTCTCTCCCTCTTCAGACAGTGGAGCATGGTTTCCCCCACCAGCCCAGCGCTCTGGGCTACAGTCCCTCCCTGCAGCTGCTGGCCATCGGCAACCGCTCCGGGGCCATCAAACTGTATCCTTCACTGTACCTGTGAGTAAATAACCGTCAGGGTGGAATCTGAGCGTCGTGTTTGAACTTGAGGGAGGCAGTGCTAATGAACGGCTGTGACGCAGCCAAATCCTCATCTGCAGTTCACGTTGGCACCTGGTTAAGGTATTTCATTTTCCCACGCATTGCTCAACGCCACCCGGCACTCTCAGACAGTGGAGTCTGTGTTGCCGTAGCCCTTTTTTTTAAACAATTATACTCATTGACAGTGCAGTGGAGCCAGTCGGTGCACTCTCCCCATTGACACAGAGACACACACTGGTTTGGATAACCACGGTAGCTTCTCTCATTAGGATAATCCTTTCATCCAATGCAATTGACTGTTCCCTGGATAAATAGAAATCTGTGAATGAATATGAGTCAACAGAGCAGCTTCTGTTCGTTGTGTGTAGCACACACATCATTTGATAATGTGACGCTTTAATCGATCTCCACAGGGACATTGTTGTTTCCCCACAATGAGGTCAGGATCAGATGCTGCAGCAGCTGGAGCAGCTTCAGTGGTTTGCTCATCGACACTTGAGCATCATGGGAAATTGACTTTCATATCTCATGTTGACAGACAGACTTTATTTTTAATCAGACTTTACTGATGAAAACATTTAGACATCCCTGCCAACTGACCGGTCAGCACGCTGGAAAAATTCTGTCATCATCCCAACAGGAAGTAAATAAGAGCACTGAGTTACAATAAATGACAAATAATAAAGAACAACAGACTTTTTGACTTAACATGATGAAGATCACGTTAAAGATATAAATGTTTTTATAAAACCATGTGTTAAAACAAGGATCTTAACTGTTACCACACTAACAGGAGGAAAATATCTAATTGCTCACCCTAAAATTACTATTTAAATTGAAATTTCTATTAGTTAAATCCATTAGTGGTCTATGTAGTTCTAAATAAGGTTGTATAAATTATATATAATTGGTTGTATAAAGTAAAACAATAAACTTATATTGTTTGCACATGAATAGAATAAGAAGTTGGCTTGAATATAAAGCTGACCTGTTAAGTTCAAATTAAAGGAGCTATTTGTAAGTTTTGTTACTGCTACATAGCTAACGTTAGCACTAACAGCTGTTTATTCACCAGTGGAGAAGAAACATTGAGTTCAGCAGCCAACAGCTGTCTCCAGAGGTTGAAACAAACGCCAATGTTAATTCTTCTCTTTATCAAGTCTTTTTCTTCTACTGAAGTTAGCATGCTAACCAGCTAGCCCTGTCTTGTCACATTCTGATGGCGACGTACTATAGCCTTCAATCTGCCCTGAAGACGTAGCTGCTCAGAGGACGTTTTATAACCTCTTTTCTTGTAAACGCGACAATGGCTGAAGCTCTTGTAAAGCGACAATCACCAACACCTGCTCCCAGCAAAAAACGAGAACATTCAAATGGTCCCTTCAATGAAGCTTTTACATTAGTGGTACAGACACCAGAATTCAGAGATTGTATTATTAAGCCTGTTTTTATTCTTTGCTTTCTTGCCGACTCATAAAAATCTGTCAGTTGAAACAGTTGAAATCATTCACCTGCTCAAACCTTCGCTTAATGCTGTACTGGGGGTCATTACTACCAGGACTATATATAACACAACTCTATAAAAACAATTAATCATCAGCCTGCTAATAACCAATCAGCTCGCTGGAAAAAAGAGTAAAATTACCTGTTTCTATAATAATTCTTTCAGAGATGGAAGAAACATTTTTGCACCATATGTTCACTCTGGGATTAAAACAATGGTTCAGATGAACAGACAGTAACGAACAGTTTATTGTAAGTAAAAGCGTCTATTGTGCTAAGTTAGGTTTGTGCAGGAATTCAACCCTTTCTTTTGTTAACATTTTCCTAGGCTCCTGTCTACCAGGTGTACATTAGATAACACTTTAACAGTTTAACAATGAATGAGTTGAAAGTAAACTATGTCATGAGACAAAGAAACCTGAGCCAGCTGATAACACAGTTAGTGTAAGAGAGACGTGCTGAACTGGCTTTGTGATCCAGACCCCTGGTGTCTTTATCACTTGTTGCGTGTGTGACTGAGTCTAATCACAAATCCAGTCTGTCCTTGACCAGTGGTCAGGTATGGAGCTCCAGGTGTGGAGTTCATGGGTCTACACGATGAGAACGCTGCCGTCACACAGGTGCACTTCCTCCCCCACCAGGTACAGTGAAAGCATCAACACACAACACACTGCCTGAAGTAGCCTGACCTGTTTATCTTAGAGCAATAAGAAAATGTTTTTCCCTGCCAACCACGTCTTGTGGCTCATGTTTAGGTTGAACTGGTGACTTTGCTGGATGACAACAGTCTGCACATGTGGACTTTAAGAGCCCACAAGGGACTGTCAGAGCTTCTGGAGATAGGACGCTTCATGCTCACGGGACCACCTGGGTAAAATCCACACACTCAGACATTTCCCTCTTTCTTGACCCTTTTCTACTGCAGGTACTTTTATTTAAGAGCTCGGGAATTGCCCTGCTCACTGTACTCACCTCGCTCCTCGTCTCCTCCTCAGTGCTCCCCCAAGTGTGACCAGAGTGACGGCAGTGCTGGCCCACTCCTCAGGGGAGCTGCTGCTGTTGGGGACAGAGGGAGGACATGTCTTCATCGTTGAAGTCCCCGGGTTCAGAGAGCTGGAGGAGAGGAACATTAGTCTGGACCAAGTCGCCAGCAGGTTGGAAAACACAGCACATCAACACACTGCACGTCATTTGTAGTTTTTAAAGTATATTTTTTGGGCTTTTGTGCCTTTATTGGACAGGATAGTAGAGACAGACAGGAAATGGGGAGGCAGAGAGAGGGGGAATGACATGCAGCAAAGGCCGTCCGATGCGGGACTCAAACCGGGGGAAAATGGCATAACTGCTGCTACATCATCACTATGTGTATTTATATTTGTAATGAAGATCATTTTGTGCAGATTTGCTCACATTTCACAAAGATTATAGTTAGAAATGTGAGTGTGTGACTGAGGTTGTCGGTCCATCCTTGTGTTGGTGCTAAGGATACACCAGGAGCCAATAAGAGACAAGAAGTGTAGAAATCAAACCCTACACTTACATGTTGCCACAGTACAGCAGCTGCTGGTGTCAGAGTGCAGAGCAGAACACGGCATCAAGCTGCAGTCTGTCTCTTTGTGCTGAACCACATATTTTTCCAGTCTAGTATGTGAGCATTTAATTACAGTGTTTCTGGTATCACAGCCGTGAGCAGTTAATGACAATAGGCTGCAAATCAACTGCATTTAGAGCAGAGCATTTATTATTACCGTGTGTGTGTGTGTGTGTGTGTGTGTGTGTGTGATCCCGCTGGTTCACCAGATTGCATTTGTGTGAAATAGGTTATTCATCACAGTAATTGAATCTGCAGAGCAGAACATGTTGATGTGTATTATGTGTAACAGGTCCTCTTTATAAAACACAAACTTGAATTTGCAGGATGTGGAGGAGCCACCAGATCATCTGCCTTTCTTTAAATCATTGTACACAGACAACACAGATTTCTTTACTACTCACTGTTGTGATGCTCTCAGTGCTTCAAATCTACTAAACTACCCCTGAACCAGATAATGGCATCACTTCCTCTGCTGCCATCCAGTGTGATCATTATTCCTCCGCGCTGGCGGCGGTTCAGAGCCGGAGGCATATTGTTTTCAGGTTGTCGGTCCATCTCATTCTCATGGACGTGGTATCTCAGTGTCAAATTTTGCACAAACGTTCACCTGGACTCAAGGAAGAACTAGTTTAGATTTTGGTGGTCAAAGGTCACGGTGACCTCACAAATCACTAAAGACTTCACGCAATAATTATGACAAAATTCCACGTGAATGGTTCATATTTTATAAGACTGGATAAACGGGGATGTAACCTGAAACTAGTCCGAGTGGAGGAGGAGGAAGTCTAACTTGTATTACTGAGCTGTGGCCAGGATGGTCAGGATGGGATGTTTAGACTTTTTACAGTTTGTTCAGTTAAATTCTGTCTTTTAAATAGTTTCTACATCAAGACAGATTTACAACCAGAAGCACAAAAACAACACAAGCTTACACTGATACTCTAATGATCCTTTTTGGTATCAGAGTCTCTGATGTTATCTTCCCTGTATTTCACATGGATTTGCCATAAACAATGTAAATGTGCACTGATCGTTCAGACTAAACACACAGAAAAAAACCCATCAGTCTGTCATCAACACACTGTGGCTCTGCCTCCCATCCCTCTGCAGATCAATAATGAGGTTGATGTTTTGCCTCCAGACTAATTCCTCCCTTCCCCCCGTGTTTACCCTCCCTCTCCGCCAGTGTACCAGATGACTACATTGGCCGCAGGAACCTAGAACACGTAGAAGCCTTACAGGAGAACCCAGTGAACCCAAACCAGGTTGTTATCGGCTATGGACGAGGTCTCATGGTCATCTGGGATCTGGAGAAACAGTGTGCCATCCAGCACATCCCTGCCACACAGGTAACAGGCCTGTCACCTGAGTGGAATCACGTGGAAAACTGCTGCTTATAACCAGGATGCTTAATGTTGACAGTTGCATTGTGTATTTTCCTAATGTAACCATAGCAACTGGAGAGCGTGTGGTGGACAGAGGACGGGAGCTACATTCTCAGTTCTCACAGTGACGGGAGTTACTGTCGATGGATGGTGGGAGCGGAGGATGTGAACGAGGAGGAGGAGAAGTCAGACATTCCCTACGGTGAGGAGAGAAGGCTTCTTTACTGTCAGACATGAAATGTGTTTTTACGGCGGCTGACGGCGGCTCGTCTCATTGCAGGACATTTCCCCTGCAAGGCCATTTCTAAAATAGTTCAGCTGCCGACAGAAGAAGGGTGAGTTCACTTTACTCACATTAATAAGTGACATTTTTTTTTTACATTTCTTCCCCTTCCATTGTTACACATTAATCTCAGAGCAAACTGGACTGAACTTGAACCTCTGTGTTTGTGTGCGTGTGCGTGTGTGTGTGTGTGTGTGTGTGTGTGTGTGTGTGTGTGTGTGTGTGTGTGTGTGTCTGTGTGTCTGTCTGTCTGTGTGTCTGTCTGTCTGTCTGTCTGTGTGTGTGTGTGTGTGTGTGTGTGTGTCTGTGTGTGTGTGTGTGCGTGTGTGTGTGTGTGTGTGTGTGTGTGTGTGTGTGTGTGTGTGTGTGTGTGTGTGTGTGTGTGTGTGTGTAGACCTCCATTCCTGCTGTTCAGTGGCGGCATGCCAAGGGCCAGTTATGGCGACAGACACTGTATCACAGTGATCCACAGTAAAACACAAGTGGCTCTGGACTTCACCTCCAGGATCATCGACTTCTTCGCCATCAGAGCCGGACCGCAGCACACAGGCAGGCGACACACACCAATACAACAGCTGACACGCGGCAAACACATTCTTAAGCACAGTTATAAAACTGCTTGTATAATCTATAGTTAATCTCCACCCAAAACCAAACTGCTTTGATTCTGAATTTTAGTAGCTGAACATGGGAAATTGTTTCCAAACAAAGAAGGTTTTCTTCTCTTTTTTTTGTTTTGTTTTTAGAAAATAAGTGGAATTACATGCATGTCAGTAACCTGTGCTTTCTGGAATAATCTGATCTTTTTTCAACAGTTTATACAATTAAACTTGTATAAACTTGTACAAAACTGTTTGTGTAAACAAGGTATGAGATCAGAGAAGCCTGGTTCCTCCACTTTTATACCCCATTAATACTTGGCAATAACATGCGATTTGTATCTGGATGTTATCTTTTAAGTAAAATGTCATGCAGGTGTAAATGCAAATGGCACGCATTGCAAGTGGAATGTGAAAGCATTGTGGTCCAGATGTGGTCTGGCTTGCATTGACATCATCTGGAGGTGTAAGAACTGTCTGTTTATCATGACCACATTGTCGAGAGACATACCATGTAGACACACACAACAGTGTTTCCTGTTTTTAATATATATTCAAGAATTAGATTTCTGACCTGCTGGTGGTACAGACTGAAATGTGTCCATGTCTCAGAACCTGTCCGGTACTGAAAGCTGGCGTTGAAGATTTACACTCCTCTTCACTGATTCTTCGAGCGGTCAGATCATATAGCTGATTTTCAACTGTATTTTATTTATTCAAAGTTCATGTGTTGTTACTTGTATTTAAGCAGCATTTACCATTTAAGGCCGGATTGTTTTGTAATATAAAGTGTTTTTACTAAAGGGCCGCTCCACCTGTTTGAACCTTTATGGAGTTCTAACCCTAAATCTCTGGAGCACTCCTTCAACAACTGTTTTATTTTCAGTCAGGTGTCATAGCAGCACTACTATCAAAAGACTAGCCCCCATGACTTGTATGTGTACACAATGTGCGCATGATTTCCTGGTGTAACCTGATTTCTCCCAGCGACCTGGCTTATTGTGTGCATGTAAACCTACTGACTGAACTGCCACTATTGTCCTGGGGAGTGTGTAAACAGCCTGAAGTCATGCGTCATGATCTGTGCATGGACCATGCAGCTGTGTTTTGCAATGCAAAATGTCATAACAGACATTTAGTTTGTGCTCACCTTTGGTGTTGCTTTTTGTGTGTAACTACTGTTTTCATTGTGCTCTGTTCATGTGCAGGAGACCCCAGTGCGCTGGTGGTCCTGGTGGAGGAGGAGCTGGTAGTGATTGACCTGCAGACGGAGGGGTGGCCGGTCATTCAGACACCGTACCTGGTTCCCCTCCACAGCTCGGCCATCACCTGCTCCCACCACATCTCCGCCATCCCCCTCAAACTGTGGGAGAGGGTCATCGCTGCCGGGGACCTGCAGAACACACACTACTCCAAAAAGGTTGGGGCAGAAGTCAAAGTGTTCTGTTGAAAAATAATAGAGGAGTTTGCTGTAAAGAATTTGTAAGCAGCTACTCTGTTTAATGTTGTTCACCATTTGTGATTTGCAGTTGCTTTTATTTTATTACAAGGTGTTTCAAAATAAACATTTGAAACTAAGATTATTGAAAGTAAGTTATTTCAAACGTTGAGTGAAACTGAAACTGAAATTGTTTTACATTTTATTGAATGTCTGACAGAAGTCTTGTTTTCGTTTGCACGTTGGCTTCACTGGGACGT
The DNA here is from genome assembly GCF_021018895.1 of Seriola aureovittata. Taxonomy (NCBI): domain Eukaryota; kingdom Metazoa; phylum Chordata; class Actinopteri; order Carangiformes; family Carangidae; genus Seriola; species Seriola aureovittata. Next base: position 20,331,477 of record NC_079384.1, on the reverse strand, counting down.
GGTTGATGCTGCAAATGTAGTTTATAATGTTTATAATGTCTAAGTCCAGAATCTCACTTGCCTCAAATAATGGTAAATCTTCTTCAGCCATACGTTAACGATGATAGAAGCGCCTTACACTTCCATCTCAGTAAATGGAAAATTGACCTCAGTAGAAATGGATTTTGTTCTCCAACAATCAGCCTGTTTAACACCGTGTCACAGTGACAGTACAACCAAAGGTATAAAGAAATCCACATTTTGATTGGCTAACAAACAGCCGGTGCTTTTGTACCTTTTTTAAAGCTACAATAATGTCAAACAGGGAACACATTCCAAATGAAGCTGAAATTGTAAAGTACATTGGGCCGACAGCTACAATATAATGGTAACACTGCTGGGAAACATCTGCATGGAAAAAAAAAAACAAACTATGTGGCTGTAAAGAATCTCCTGCAGAGCTGTTAATCATATATGGTATGCAGCATTCTGACTGTGGACACACTGCTTCATTTCTGGCTGGACAGTTGGCATTAAGTCGTATTATTGTTAAACTTTCATTTCCCCTCTCTCCACGCAGCCATGGCCAATCACAGGAGGCAAGAACCTGGCCGCAGACCCTCCACAGAGAGACCTGCTGCTCACAGGGTCAGTGCAGCTGAACCTTAAAAATATCTATCGGAACATTTCTGTGACAGACTGTTAATCATTTTAACAATAATGTGTGTGTGTGTGTGTGTGCGTGTATGTGTGTGTGTGTAGGCACGAGGATGGGACAGTGTGTTTCTGGGACGCCTCAGGAGTCTGTCTGTATCCCATGTACAAGCTGAGCACAGCTGGAGTGTTCCACACCGACGCCGACCCCAACGACAACATGAACCAAGGAACCGAAGGAGAGTGGCCGCCGTTCAGAAAGGTGTGTGTTTGTGATACAGACGATCCAAAATGAATGAAAACACCCAAACTCTACAAACCTGCAGTGGAGAAGCCTGTGAAAACAGTCTTCTGTGTTTCTGGAGGAGCTTTGTCAAGTGTGAGAAAATAACCTCTTATCAGTTATAGAAGATCAGAACAGCTGCATTATGGGAAAGTTAGGATTCAATGTTTTTGGAGCTTGACTTCTTCCCAGGACTAAAAGTCAAGATTTACCAGCTTCTATTGATCTGTCTTTCTTTTTTCTTTTTTTTTTTTTTTCTTTTCATCTGTCTTTGCAAACTCCTCAACTTCATGGTTGTGAAATGCTGGTTTTCTGCTAAATTAAATTTTTGATCATGTGTCGTCCAGGTCGGCTGTTTTGACCCGTACAGCGACGACCCGAGGCTCGGCATTCAGAAGATCCACCTTTGTAAATACAGTGGTTACCTGACTGTGGCTGGCACAGCTGGACAGGTGAGATGATGGTTAATCGTTTGGCGACATTGGATAACAATAATAAGTAAATAAGTCATTTAAAAAACTAAATGACATATATACACACACACACACACACACACTACTGGTCAAAACTTTTAGAACACCTCCATTTTCTGTTACTGAAAACACTATAATGTCTCAGTGTTTGAAATGTAAGCACAGAACAAATTAATAACAAAGATTTTTTTTAAGTGTGTTGCACTTACACTGAAATGTCAATCATAACGGAAAAAATGGTGGTGTTGGCTTAGGACAAATATATGTGTAATGTAGGTAATTTCAAGGTGTTCACTCTCTCAGTGTTGTGACTATAAGCTTGTTTCAGTTAAAGGCCAAGTTCTCTCTGAAGTTGAGGTAAATGGTCACAATTTGTGTATTAACAAGTAAATATACACAAATTGATCGTTTCTTTTTAGCTTCAGTAGAGTCAGAGAAATATAATGAAGGTTTATATGCCTGACCTTTAGATGAAGTAGAGGGAACTTAAATTTCTCTGTTGTTTCCTCCACCCTCTGATATGTGCATGTCCATTTAAGGGTAGTAGAGTATGAAAAATCAGCCTGGTGCAGATTCTGGAGATTTTATTGTCCATAAAAACCCAAACTATGAAGATCCCCAGCACAGTAAAACAAACACAGGCAGAGCTGAGAGGTTGTAGAGGTCAGGCGCGGCCAGGACTATATTGGGCAATAACAATGACCATCACAGTCACACAGTTCTGTGACTGTATATGTTAAGTCCCACCACACACGCCTGGTTTAATACCAGAGTACTTACTTGTACTGTGTCCTGTGTTCACCTCTGCAGATCCTGGTGCTGGAGCTGAACGACGAGGCAGCGGAGCAGACTGTGGAGGCTAAAGTCGTGGACCTGCTGCAGGGCCAGGAGGGATTCCGCTGGAAGGTAATCAGTGTTGGACTGCCAACACAAATACATTACTCCTCACTGAGCCATTTAACACTCATTCATCACTCCCTGAGAGCTGTGATTTCTCACAGTACTGTTACAATACTTTCCTGATGCACCCCTTGTGTAACGACACAACAACTTTAACAATGACATTTGTTACACGCCGTTTTCTCGTTGAAAAAAAGGGCCACACTCGGCTGGATGTGCGAGAGGAGCCGGTCCTGTTTCCTCCAGGCTTCCAGCCCTTCGCCGTGGTCCAGTGCCAGCCTCCTGCTGTGGTCACCGCCCTCACCCTGCACTCAGAGTGGAAGCTGGTAGCTTTCGGCACCAGCCACGGTTTCGGCCTCTATGACTACCAACAGAAGAACAACGTCCTCATCAAGTAAGGAGACGCAGAGAATTACTGTGTTTGAACTTTGAGTGTGTTGATTCATTACTTATCTCCACCCAGCAGACCCAATAGAGCCTGTGTGTTGCAAGTTTGACCAGAAGATGTTTTCTGTTTGTCCCTTGTGAATCTGTTCAGCTTCCCCAGCCTGTGGGGAACATGTTTGACTCACTGTTAGCTGCAGAACCAGACTCTGAATCAACACAATGTCCTCTTGTGATGCCGGTGTTGACAGTAGCTCTAGTTCTGGTTTTATTTAAAGGGTAGGAAGGTGGTTGGCAAAATGCTTCAACTAAAGAAAGGCACTTGATGCGGTGCAAACCTCATCCGAGGTCCAACAATCCTTACGTTTGTCCAGCTCAAGATCCAAACATCACTTCCTGAGAAATCGACAGAATGTTGGGGAAAAAAATGTCATGCATGTTAAAAAAAAAAGTGATTCAAAAACTCCACCAAAATTTACTTTAATTATTCCCTGGCCCACACCCCATCCCTCCATCACGTCTGGGGCAAATCAGTTCAGGACTTTTTTTGTGTAATCCTGCTGACAGACAAACAAACAAACAAACAAACAAACAACTGGTGAAAACACTGCTGTTGACCTCCTTGACGGTGGTAGCCGTCCATCATCATCTCCTGTGATCTCTCTGGTGTCTCTATAAGTCAGAACAAGTCATCCCCAGTAAAACTAACCACAAACAACTGAACACAGCAAATGAAACAAAAACACTGATTTTTGAGTTTTGTTTTCTCGCTGGAGCAGAGAACTGTATTTTCCTTCAACACCACATAATTGCAGTTTTTAGGTGTTTGGCTCAAGAAGCACAGAATCATAAATGTCAATGTGCCAGTTTAAAATAGACTGTAGAAGCAGCTTTCAGCTTTTTGGCTTATGACCCCTTTTAAACAAAGACATGCCCACTCACAAAACGCTGTTTACCTGAACCCCACAGCCTGAATTTGCCTTCACACCCGGGTCAAATGACTCCGCAGTAGACGCAGGTGTTTATTGGCTCTGGCTCCGATCGGCAGTGATGTAAACACAACACCCGGGTGAACCTGCTGTGAACTCACCTGTCACCTGTCCGGCACAGTGCTGTTACACCACCTGCAGCTACACTGCGCTCAGGGGTGAAAGAGTGAGCTGCTGCTTCGAAATAAGTTGCACGGCAGCTAACAACTCACTCTCTCCCCCCTGCATCTGTGTGTGTGCGCTTACACTGTGTGTGTAAAAGGAGTCGATCACCTTTTTTTTTTTAGCAGGTTTACCCACATTTAAATATCCTGCTTCTACCTGCTAGTTTTGGTTTCAAAAGGGTAAAACAGTTAAATGAGTATTTCCTGTGTTCCCCTCTGCTCTCTAGGTGCACCCTAAACCCCAGTGACCAGCTTGCCATGGAGGGTCCTCTGTCCAGGGTGAAGAGCATAAAGAAATCCCTCCGACAGTCCTTCAGGAGAATCAGACGCAGCAGAGTCTCGCTGAGGAAACATCACGTCAACAACGCTGCGAAGGTATTCCCATATCCAGCGCTAACCCTGACTCCTCATCATGTAGAACAGAGAGAAACCTTCATCACTCTGTTCCCTCTGAGCAGCTTCAGGACGCGAATGCTCGTCTGGAGGCTGAGCTGGCGGAAATGGAGCTGGCTCCCGTCCAGAGGAAGATCGAGGCTCGCTCCTCCGACGACTCCTTCACCGGTCTCGTGCGGACGCTCTACTTTGCCGACACCTTCCTCTCAGACAGTGAGTTCACCTCCAAACTCTGAATGAAGCCCATAACAAAAACTTTCCTTACTTTACAGATTTTTCACACGTGTCTCCTCCATTTTTCTCGCAGGTTCACATAACTCACCCTCCCTATGGGCAGGAACAAACGGTGGCTCTGTGTTTGCGTACATGCTCCGCCTTCCTCCTGTGGAGCACAGAGCAGACGAACCTGTCACAGCACAGCCGGGTAAGAAACCGTTTGGGGAAGTTTGTGTGTTTCATTGTGGACTGTTCCTCTCATCTCTGTCCTGTTGTAACGTCCCTCCTCTCCTCTCTGTCTCCGCCCACCTGGATCCAGCCAAGGAGATCCAGCTGATGCACCGGGCTCCTGTTGTTGGTATAGTGGTGCTGGACGGTCACGGCGCTCCTCTCCCCGAGCCCCTGGAGGTGGCTCACGACCTGGCTCGCTCCCCTGACATGCAGGGATCACACCACCTCCTAGTCATATCTGAGGAGCAGTTTAAGGTCAGGATCTCTCACTCTCGCTCTCTCTCTCTCTCTCACTCTCTGTCAATCTCTCACTCTCTGTCACTCTCACTCTCTCTCTCACTCTAACTCTCTGTCACTCTCACTCTCTCTCTCTCTCACTCTCACACACACAAAAACACACACACATTCTCTCTGATATGAGGTTAAAATAACTAACAAACTTACCTGCAATATAATGAAATATATTTTGGTAGAAATATATTTTTAATATCATGATAGATACTTTGGTGATTATCTTTTGGGATCATTTACCAGAACAAATTCTAATGCAGCGTTTCAACTTAAGGAGGCAGGTAGGTTCATGTTGTCTACAGTAGAATCAAACAGAAACTCCAATAATCATTATATTTATTCAAATCTGTGAGGATCTTGAGGAAATTTAGAAGATTTAGGACTTATAAAAACATTTTATTATGAGAATTTTAATTTGTGATCCAAGAAAGGATTTATAAAAAATTACACTTCATTTAGAGCAGATTTCTGTCACATTGTAAAGGAGTTTTCTCTCACACACACAACACACACACACACTGATCAGCTGACTCTGTTGTTGTGGGCTCAGGTTTTCACCCTGCCTAAGGTCAGCGCTAAGATGAAGCTGAAGCTGACGGCCATGGACGGCTCCAGAGTACGGAGGGTGGGCGTCGCCTGGTTCGGCAGCAGTCGGTCGGAGGACTACGGCGAAAGCGGCCTCCTGGTTCTGACCAATCAGGGCGACGTCCACGTGGTGTCGCTGCCTGGGGTCAAGATGCAGGTTCAGTACCCCTGCATCCGCCGAGAGGACGTGAGCGGCATCGCCTCCTGTGTCTTCACCAAGCACGGCCAGGGTAAAGACACGCCCACTCGCACATCTGTACCTCTTTACTCGGTTTTAAATTCATTTCCTAGCCTTCAGTCGTTACCTCTAGCATCTACATCTAACCTAAACTTAATCCTCAAACACGTCTTTGAAGAAGTGAGGACCAAACATTATATATTGACAAAAAAAAAGTCAGATTTCTCCTCTCAAATATTTATGTACGAGAAACACACACAGGCCTGTGGTTTCACTGTGGCAAACTGGCACTAACGCCATATGAAACCTCGACTGTGTTTTCTCATCATGCACAGAAACATCTGTGAGAAACAGCTGGAGGACAAGTCTGTTCCTGTGTTGTCTGGAGGCCGCACACAGGCACCATAATATTGTACTGATACTACATGATAAAGATATTAAACTCATGTATGTTATAAGATATACCAGCAAATCAAATATATTGATGCTGGGAGTTACTTGCAGGAATGTTGTACAGATGACAAAGAGGATGATGATGATGATGATGATGATTAGTAATTTTTTTTTTTTTTTAATAATATGGCACTTGTTGTTTCCCAACAGTTTATTATTTAATTTTGAATAGAGTCCAGCTGAATGATATGAATGTTGTTCCTCATATAGCAGCTTTCAACGGGTTGAATGAGTCTCCTAATGAGATACTGAGACAGCAGAAACATTTTCTTATTCTCAGCTAATGAACTGAGAGTTTGTCCTGTGCGTGCGTGCGTACGTGCGTGCGTGTTGACCTCTGTTAAACTGATTAGAGTATTGATGTCAGCAGCTGAGATGGAAAGTAGTGGGGACAAATCACATAGTGTTGTTTGCACACACCACACACACTGCTGTGAAACTAGAGGCCTTAAATGATCCTCACCCAGTTCAGGCTAGTTGCTGTAATCCTGTCTAAACAAGAAGAATACAGAGTGTTTTAAATGAGTTGTTCTTCCTAACCTCCTGTCGTCTCCTTCAGGCTTCTACTTGATCTCTCCCTCTGAGTTTGAACGGTTCTCCTTGTCCACCCGCTTCGTGGTGGAGCCTCGCTGTCTGGTCGAGGTTCCTCTTCATCCAGGCACCTCCAACCAACGCAGGCCACTGCGAGATGGAGCTTCATCTGCTCATGGGTACACACACACACACACACACACACACACACACACACACACACACACACACACACACACAGAGTTTTATTGTTATTATTTATATTTTACTGTGGATAGTTTTATTTCCTGACAGCACTCATGAGTCTCTCTCTTCTCTGTCCTCGTAGAAATTCCAGACAGGACAGCGAGGACGCAGGTAAAGTGTCTTTCAGAAGCTCGCCATCATACTCAAACATGCATGTGCCATTGGCTGAGGGAACACTACACGTCCAGATGTAGCGTTCTGTTTGATGTTGGTCAAATCTGTGCTTGTGCTAATGTGCCGTCTGTCTGTTTTTACACACATCTTGTTTGTGGCTGACTGTACTGACGTGACCTTTGCCTGCTGCCCGTGTGTTCCAGAAAGCGCAGCTAGACGTGTTATGGAGCATGCTTTGCTGAATGATGAGAGTGAGTACTCGGAGACAGAGGAGAGAATGTATTAAACATATGAAGTGAACATATGTTACTGTATTTGATGCCTTCAGTGTGGTTGTATTTGCACCATGTGCCGCCTCTCCTAACTGTTTCGTCAGCTTCCTGCTCCCGTTGTCATCAGACAAAACCCACATCAGCAAGTTGGCAACTACAGCAATGATTACCAAACATCATCCCATGTCCTCATGCATGATTTGTTACAATGTCCTTTTGAACGCAGCCAGCTGTGTCCTGATGTGACTCAACAGCGGCTGCAGGTCTCATATGAAGTGTTAGACCACTGGTTAGTTACAGCGATGTTGTGTTTTCTTACAGAAGTGCTGCAGGAGATCCAGAAGTCACTAGAAGGTGATCAGACGTAAGTATCAGCCACAGATGATACAAACACTGTTTTGAGTTTATCGGGCTCCACTGACATTTTCTTCATTTCATTTTCTGAAAATCCAAAAGGCTGATGGGAACAGGAAACGTTTAATACTGGTGATAATTATTTGACAGAAAATATGAACTCAAGCTTCACTTACCAGCTTTTGCCAGGTTTTAAATTGATAGTTGGGGTTATTTGACGTGGGGTTGTGTGAGGTACTTATCTACAGTCAGTGTGTTACCTGCAGTAGATTCAGATCAGCTTCCAGTTTAGAGAAGCAGCACGAGCTCCAGTACAGAAGCTGAGTGATGAGCTGCTGATCTGCAAAACTGTGTTTTAGCCACTTAAAAAAATGTCCACAGAAAAAAGCTAATATCAGCTGGAGTGTAGCTTTATTTTGAATATTTTCTGTGCTTTATCTTGTTGTGAAACAGCACTTTCCCAGAACTACAGTTTGTGAACCGCTGAACTACTGTATTACTGCACAGATCAGCTGTTTTGAGTCAGGTAGAGCAAAGCGTAGGTGAACTTGTGCGTAGGAATACAGTCGTCTAACAGTTGAGAAAATGTAGTTCTAAAGGAAAGGGCTGTTTGACAGCGAGATAAAGTGCTGGAAATATTCAAAATAAAGCTACACTTCAACTGATGTTAGTTGAGTGGCTAAAACACATTTTTGTGGATGACCCCGTCCACAGCAGCTCATCACTCAGCTGCTGCACCGGAGCTCCTGCTGCTTCTCTAAACTGGCAGCTGATCTGAATCTACTGCAGGTAACACACTGACTGTAGATAAGTACCTCACAAAACCCCACCTCAAATAACCCCAACTATCACTTGAAGCTGTGGATTCTGGCCTGAACAATATGTACAAGCCATGAAATTTGATTTAGTCGGAGTAGATACAGTCCATCCTTCTTAAAGCTGTGACCAGTGCTCACAATTCTCACCAGCCATCAGTTCTACAGAGCTTTTAGTGGTTTCGCTCATTGTTTTGGTTTTTCATCATTAACCTCATTTCCAACAGCAGCTGTTTTCAATAGGAAATCACCTATGAAGTTGATTATAACTTAATAAGGTGATATCATGTCAGAGTTGGTTCACAGCTTGTTCTGCTGCCCCCAAGTGGCCAAAAATCATTTACAAGAATACAGACAGAACAGCACATCAAGAACAAAACAACCAAATACAAAAAATACTGGAGTCCTCTGGAAGTATTTCAATATTCATACAACTATTCATTCAGTCTTTGTTGTGTCTCATAATAAATTGACAGTTTTTCCCAGTTCTTTTTAAATGTATTCTCTCTGACTCTTAAATGTATATAAAAAGTAACCTAGTCGTCAAAATCAGGACTTTTTGACGTTAATGATATTTACAATCCTTCAAATTGTAATTTAGGATCACTCACACATGAGGCGTAGACAGGGTGTAGTTCAGATGGAAACATTTTGGTCAGACTCTAATTGAAAGGTGGATGTGCCCAGTCCAGCTGTAACCGGTCGTGTGTTCTCCTCAGGTCATTCCTGGAGAATAATGTGAAGAGTGCTGTAGCTTGAGAGACGCTGCTCGACAGTGGAGGTGAGAGGTCACACACACACACACACACACACACACACACACACGCACTGCTGTGACAGTTTTTGGACACACACTCACGTCAGTCGTTCCGTCTTCTGTTGTGTCTCCTCACAGACAACTGACTCGTCGATGTGTATGAAGCGTTCTGCAGTCCTGTAGCCATAACCACTACTGTCCCCCGGCCCCTCTCCTCACTGACTGACCTCCCCACTGACTCTGAGCTCACCCCGGCCCCTCGTACAGAGACACCTAAGGGCTCTCAGCGGGAGTGCGCTCGGAGCACCGCGAGCGCACGTTGTGAAGACTAGCAGTGCAGACGGAGGTTGAAGGAAGAGACACCACCTGTGCCTAAAGACCACACACTGTACACGCGTCATCACAGCATGGTCACAGCCATTTAACCCAAAGCTACATGAAGTACATTCCTGACATGTGACCACTGCCACAACTCACGGATGCCAGCGTCCAACCAGCATCTCACATCGGCCACAGACGCCACTTGTCGAAGTCGTTTGACTCACACAGCGACCACGCCTACATCATCCCGCGAGGCTTCATCACCGCCAGTCTTTGTCCGCTCTGATGTGCATCTCACTGGCCTTCATCCCACCACGTGGACGTACAGCCGGAAGGACTGGGAGGGGTGATCTGAATAATGAAGATGAAAATATTTTGTAGCTGAATTTTATGTGATTTGTGCCTGTTTTTATTTGAACTTCAGATTTTTCTACGGAGGCCCATTTCTGCCAGGAAAAGGAAAAAAATCAGATGGAAAGTTAGGCATGATTAAAATTATTTATTTTCTAAATTCATGGTGAGTCACAATTATGAGATATTAGATAAAAAACAAGACACTTAGGCAAACATCTGAGATATTAAAACCAAATTATGATAAACTAAAAAATTGTCACACTTATCAGATCCTAAGTTAAAATCAACTTTGTTCAAGTCAAAATTAATACTTTTTTTTTTAACATGGTAAGTCAGTATTTATTTTGTCATAATTTTCAGTAATTGTCAGTTTTTACTTGCTTATGTCTATTTTGATGTAGAATTGCAATTTTTACTTTCGTGATTATCTTTTGATTGAATTATATTTTTACCCAAAAGTTAGTTCTACTCGAGATGTAAGTTTTACTTGGTATCTCATAATTTTGTGTCACATGATCTTTTTTTACCAGAGTAATAATTTTGATTTAGCATCTCTACCTTTGATCCAGCGTCATCATTTGTTCCCAAATCATAATTTTGGCATCAACAGCTTATTACTTAGTACCTCCATTATTTTGCCTATTTAAATATCATACTTAATAGTTCACCAAGTTTGACTAGTTAATATCATTTTGAGTCAATTGAAAAGTTACTATCTCATAGTCTTGGCTTTTTTAAGTCAAAACTTTGACTAAATGAGCGTTTTTTATTTTTAACATTCCTTCCATTTCATCTTTTTCTTTTTCCTTTTTTTTTTGGCATAAATCAGCTTCTATGCTTTTCAGATTAACTGTCAAGGGAAGATGTTTTTAATGACGACCCAGAAGAGAAAAAAAATTTACATTGTTTTATGTATGTTGAATCAAACTGTTATTTTTTATTTTATTTTTCAGTCATAATTAACTGAATTAGTAATAGCATTATTGTATTGCACCACTGTATCCTGCTAACACAGGCCTCTCCCCTCCCATCCACTTTTATACCATGATAAGATAACTGGCCATAGGTACTTCTCCACTACTGCGGCGCTCACAATGCTGTACTGTTTTTTGGAGAGGGGGGCAGGTTTCTATGGGGGAGTTCTTTTTTCAATTATTTTTATGTAAACCATTTTTTTTATGCCAGCAATGAATAATGTAATTTAGGAATGTAATTGTAAGCTATTGTAGTGAAATGTTTTTAATATATACAGTATATATGTGCCCACTGTACCTGTGGGCCTGTTGTAACTGGGGTTGGCTGCTATTTAGATCATACAAGGAAATATTTTGGTACTGTGTCTCAGAATGCTGGGTATTTTAGCATCAACCTAGAATATATTTTTGTAGTGACTCGATTAAGAATCCAATTTTTTTTTTTTTTTTTTTTTTTTTGATTTGTATCTTCACACTACACTTTCTTGTGGATAATTATTATTACATGTCTTTTCCCAAGAATGGATGCGTCTGTCTTTATTTTTCTTAGTACACTCACACATCTTCACTCTGTAACTGATATTTTTCCACATCATTCGTCTACAAAGAAATGTGTATGAATGAGTTCAACATTTAGACTCCCGACTCATCATTTTCATAAGATTATATTCCAAAACTCAGTGTTTCTGTTTTTTGTTTTTTGGGCAGGGGGGGTTTCTCTTCCCCTGAAAGCCGGACTATAATCTTGGTCTTTGTGAGCCGCAGCAGCCGGGCCACCTCCGACGAAGTGGATAAAGGAGGGATCAGTTGTCATACATGCACAGCCAAGAGTTCTGATCATCCATTATGGAATGAGGCGCTTTGTCCACTAATTGCCTCGAGCCACGGTGGTGGCTTCACTGCAACCTGAGCTCTGTAAGGACCAGGCCGGAGGCCGGGCCGGCGAACAGACGCAGCTCTCTCAGAGGATGACCCTGCAAGATGAGTCATCGTCATTTGCAACCTGAAGACGTTAAATGAGCTATGAAACGGTGGCTGGGTTCCCGCGACTATTGAGCTTCAATTTGCGTCTCTGGGGTTGCCAACCAAATTTTTATCTCAGGCTTCAGCTCAATAAGTTAAGAGCACAGATGATGATATTTGACATTTGTCCAGTTACTTCTGGTTCTTTGAGTTACTTCTGGTTCTTTGAGACATCAAAGCCTCTTACTTTGTTAAAAATGTCAAGTCATATTCAATATTTGCTTTCCAATGCTGTAAAGTAAGTACATTTAACCAAAGTATCATTTTAAGGTACTGTGAGTATATCTGTTTCATGTTTATACTCCTACTTGAAGTAGAATATTGTACTTTTTACTCCATTTTATCTATTTCTTACCAGTAGTTACTTTGCAGATTAAGATTTTTCCTAAAACATTGACTACCCAGCATTGCATAAAGTTTATATACTACATAAATATATAGATATAAACTGAGACATTTAAGTTAAATATAACTGCATTTCAATCACTGTATTCTAATATGAAGAAGATCTTAACTGTACCTGATAAGTGCAGTGATCATGCAGCTTCATATGCCACACCAGAGAATTTAGGAGACGTAAACCCTCTGTGTGCTTACAAAAATGTTTTATCATTTATTTCAACTCATGAAAAATGGCAGCAAAAACAAGTGTTGCATTTATATTTTTGTTCTGTATTTAGTTCATATATAACTGCACAGGATGCTCCACATTCCACATTTTAAAGCTTCTGATATTTCCTCTCTAAAACAACACAGAACCTAAAATTACAACTTCATTCTCGCTGTGACTTTTTTTCCTGAAATATTAGGATTTTCTTCTCAAAACTACGACTTATATTCTCGTAATATTAGGATTTTTTTTCTTGTAAAATTATGACTTTATTCTCGTTAAGACGTTTTCTTGCAAAATTACAACTTAATTCCTGTAATATTATGACTTTTTTCTTGAAATATTATGATGGTATTCTCAAAATTACTTTATTCTGAATGTGGCTCTAATACTCCGCTGTAGAAAAACAGCATTTACACCTCATAGTCGTTGCAATGTTTCAAATTCTGACTCCTGGAGTGCGGAGCCAAAACAAGAACAGAGGTGTCTCCGTCCACATACTTATGGCCTGCTCTGATACACTCACTGTAGAAATGAGGACAGCGCAGCATTCCAGCACACACTGACAGAGTCTCTCTCCGTCTCTCTCCTCCATCAGCACCTATTGTTGCTCACTCCCAGCAGCACCTCTCACCTTTCCTCCCAGGCATTCACCAGCTGGCCATAGGAACAGCGGCACAGCTCCGTGACCTCCCAGGTAAAGATGAATTATTCAAATGACACTTTTGTGTTTGTGTGTATGTGCGTGCCGTTGTACGCTAACTCACCCTCATCAATGAGTTCAGTGTGTGCATGCATAAAACGCACTAAACTTTTGTTGGGGGTGTGTGTGTGTGTGTGTGTGTTGCATTTGTGGCTTCCTGTATGAAGTAGGTGGGTGGGATATTGGTGTGTAACTGCCCCTTACTTCTCCTCCTTTGAGCATGTGTGCGTGTTTGTATCAGTGACACCAGCTCTTGAGGACAAGCGGCAGCACTTTGCAGCCCCCCCAGCCATGCCCGGGTTCACCTGAGAAGCCTGGTAAGGTATATTACACTGAAATGAGCTCTCACTGCTTTCCCCCCAGGGCGCACAGGCTACACATTTACGCAGATCTAAAGATAGCCTTTCACTGCCGTTAGATTTAGTCTGTAGATAAAAGCTGTTGTTTGTTGCTGCAAAGGGAGAAGGGGAGTCAAGATTAATAGCCACTTTGCATGAATTTTGATTCCTTGCACTTTTTCTTTGTTTGAACAAGTTGATTTATTGTAAAGTTTGTCTTAATGGAGATTCAGTGCAGCTGTTAAACTCAGCCTCGCAAAGACTGTTAGAAAATAAAGTCAGTTGTGGCTGAACTAGGTCTGAAATCAGGGACTTAAAGTGTGAAACCTGGTCTAAATGCTGATGGATTGGAGAGGACTTGGTTTCATTGAGTTTGACAGACATGTTAGCCAAGCTGCAGCCCTTAACGGCTCATTTTATTGAGTGACTAACTTATCTTCCAAAGTGTGTTGTTGATGGATTTAAATTTTCTAATGTTTGATGACTAAAATCTGCACAATGTGATTCCATTTTCTGTGTTTTAAACGACAAAATAAATACAGTTTATATGGTTTTGTTATTCTGTAGGTAATTTAACCTCTGACGAATTAACTGTCATGTCACCGGTCAAGTCCCAAGGTAGAACAAGTGCAACAAAGAAGAGGGCAGAGGCTGTCAAAAAAGGAAATCAACAGAAAAATGTGAGACAAAATGGTTCCAAGGCGTCTCAGCCTCTCTCTGAGGTACCCAATTGGAAACAAAAGGGAAGAGGCGATGAGAGGAATAATAAAAAGAATGAAGTAAGTGGTATATCACAACTGCAACATGAGAAACATAGTAAGGAGGGTGTAAACAAGACCACCAAACTCAAATGCCCACCTAAAGCACTCACTACAAAACCAGGGAGAATCAACAACAAGCTCCCCGCCAAGAGAAATGACAAAGAAACTGAAAGTGAGGAAGAGGAGGAATCAGAGAGCACTGCAGGAGGCTCAGAGGACGCGACTGAAGAGGAAACTAGTAACGATGAAAAGGAGGAGGACCGGGGCAGTTATGAGACACAGGGGAGTGCGCAGAGCAGTGAGGAGGAGGCTGAGGCATCCGATACTCAAAGAGATACCCAACAGACCGAGCAAGCAACCGAGGAATCAGACAAAGAGTCTTCAGAGGAATCCAAATCCAGGAGTGACTCTGAGGTTGAACCAGTCGCATCCATTGCGGAAGAAGAGGAAACCGATAAGGAAGTTGAAGAATCTGAAGCTGTCACCAGCGAGGGGGGTGAAGACAATGAGTTAACCCGAGGGGACACATCTGAAAAGCCAACAGCTGACCGTAGAAGACGCAGACTGCCTCAAAGTCCCTCGAAGCCTGCACAGTCGGCGAAATACAAGATGTTTAAAAAAACAAAGGCAGATAAGCAGGCTGAGAAGGAAGAAAAACAGAGGGCCAAATCAGAAAAGAAAAGGTTAGAAAAGGAAGCCAAACAAAAAGCCAAGGAACAAAAAAAGAACAAAAAAAAGCCACAGAAAGAGGACAAACCTGGTTCCGCAACAGAGGAGATTCAATCAGTTAAAGGTCTGTCCCTCAACAAGGCTGACACAGCAAAAGACACGACCCAGTCAGCGAACAAAATAAAAAAAAACAACAAGAAACATGCTCCTGTCGAAGCTGATCCAGAAGAAGAAGAAGAGGAGGATGAACCAACAGTGTCCAAAGCCATCAAAGGCCAAAACCGAATAATGCTTCTTAAAGCCAAAGGTAAAGATCTCAAAGCCATTCTGGAGCCCGAGGAAGAGCAGGATGCTGTACGTGTCATGAAAGGGCGGCCACAGAGCATGCTTTTGGGGAAGATCAAGGTGGCATCTCTCCGAGACAAAGGAAATAAGATGTTAGCAAAGCCTGAGGAGGAAACATCAGCAAGTGAGGCCATCGATGGAGGGTCCGGCAAACCCAAGGAAGGTTTGATAGCACGGAGAAAAGGTATGGGAACTCTTCACCAAGTGTCTGGTTGGATTCAGAAGAAAAAACCGAGGGGGTTAAACTTTAGAAAGAAGCTTTCTGCTTGGACTAAAGCCATTGGTGTCTCCCGCTGGCTCTCCCTTCGAGCCATAAAACAGAAACAAGGCACCAGAAAATCCAAAGGAAATATTCTCAAACACAGGATGGCTATGAGAGTTGCCAGTAAAACCAGCCTGGCCAGTAGGAAAAAAGAGAGCTCCTCTCAGGATAAGACAGCTAAAGAGAAAGGCAGCGTCCAGGGAAAGGCAGGGGAGGGAGTGGAAGAAGCAGCCCCAGCTGGAGAGAAAGAGGTAGAGGCCAAATATGCTGTGGTACTCCCCAGGATGAGCAAACTGGGCAAGGTAAAGACAGTCACAGCACTGCCGGCAGCTCCTGGACCTTCCACTCCATCAAGTACCACTGAATCACAAGGAGAACCCGCTCCCTCAGAGCCCAAACCCCCAAAACCAGGTGCCAGGCTTGTACTCCCTGTCAAACCAGATCTCAGCCTCCTGAAGTCGATCAAGAAGTCCTTGCCAGTAGGGTTAACATCAGGCTGGGATGAGGCAGAGAGGGTCCCTGGGTCCAGTGGTACACCAGACGGATCATTGAACCCTGAGGACAGAGACAGGAGAGCTCCCCTTAATCAAAATGGAGTCAGTGTGCTACAGGCTGCAAGAGGGAAGCTAGACCCCTCCCAGATCAAGCTGACCAAGATGTCCTTGTCAGGGGGAATGATAGGTGGTGGACTGACTCCGGCCAAAGGACAAGAGCCAGAGAGAGAGCCTGCACCTGGGTCACCCACTCAGGCTTTTCCAAATGGGGAGGGAAATGCAGTGATGTCAGGTGTTTGGTCCTTGTATGAAGAGGAGGCAGACAGGGAAGTGGCCCAGCTGATGGGTGTGGGTGGTATATATACTACCACCCAACCAGAGGTGCACTGGACTGGGAACCAACGGATGAGTGGAGACCCTCAGGTATGTGTCACATTTTGGTGTCAGTCTCTCTAGTTTTTCATAGCTGTGGCAAAAAATTTGTTAAATTAGGGGGTCGACTTATTCTTTTAAAACCAATCATCTGTCTTTGCTGTGTGTGGTTCAGGACTGGCTGCGTGCTGAGAACTTGTTGCCCCACCAGACAGTGGAGAAGCTAAACAAATGGTCGGTCTATGACAATGGGGGCCAGGTCAGGAGTGTTTCTGCCAACAATGGAAGGGGCCCCTGGGAGTCCGAAGACCCCACCCAGGAGATGTTGGAGAGTCGACTTGTCAGCACACAGGTATCGATATTGTGAGCTCCCTTGGTCTAGAAAATAGAAGAAAAAACATCCTGCCATATTTATTCACCATAAAACAGCCAAAGTTTTGACAGTGGAGACATTATTTGTTGCTAGCTACCAATGTAAGCACTGGCTACTGGGAATTATAGTTCTTTATTTTCCTCCATATCCCTCTACTTCTAGTTCTTGTCTCTCTATTCAACATTCACAAATTAAAGCCTCAAAGACACATCTTTGCTTTGTTTCACACCCCCTGGATTAGATTCACGCACCACCTTGTGTTCAGAGTATATCCTCTCGGGAGTGTGAATGTGCTCAGCAAATTTCAACACCAATTGCCCAGATTATCAGAAATGATCAAACATCAAAGATGATTATATGATCAGATATTTTTTTGTGCGCAGCCATGAAAGCAAATCTCTTGAAAACCTTAGGTTACATTTTTGCATCGTGGTGTCTCAACACATTCAAATTTGAAATATATTGTCCTTCATGTGCGGAGTACACTTCATGGCAATCTGAATCAATTTATTTACTTTACAGTCCTAAAATGTTCTGATCTTCATCTAAGTCAGAAGTGTATAGAACACAATGTGCGTAAGCTAATAACACACAATTACAATCTTTCATATCTTTATTGAACACAGCCATTAAACATTCACAGCCTCTCTCTTTATACTGGGTTAAGGTCTGGCCTCTGACTGGACCACTGCAGAAGGTGGATTTTCTTTGTCTGAAGTCGTTGTGTAGTAGATTTACTTCCTGAGCTTCAGCAGGTGGACAGACTCCCTGACATTATTCTGTAGGGTTCCTTCATAAACTTGACAATGAATTTTTCCCCTGATGATGTGGAGCTGTCAAATCAGTCCCAGATCACAACGCTCCCTCCACCCTGCTTCACCTGTGGGAGGATGACGTTGGGATGTAGAATGCAGAGCCCTTTTTACACCAAACAATTTAACCTTAGACTCATCAGTCCACAAAACCTTTCCCCAGTGGTGTCGTGGAGAGTCACGCTGCTCTTTATAAACTTCATGGGCACAACAAGGTTTTTTTGTTTCCTCCATGGACACCATGCACCATGCAAACATGCACCATGATGTGTGTGTAGTGGACTCATGAACAGAGATGTTAACCAGCCCAGGTGATTCCTTTAAGCCAGGTTTGATATCTGATGTTTGGCTGTGTGTTATAACGTTCTGCCAGATGCTAGTAAACAACTGACTGCAACTCTAAAAAAACGTCCTGTCCCCAAATATCAACATCATGTATCTTCTTTTATCTAACAATTTTCCCTGCACACCTACACGTGTGTTTTTCCGTTTTTCTGGTGAATTAAGGTTGAAGTTTGGTCTTATGCTGAAATTATGTGGCATCATCAAACTTCATGAACAAGTAACAATGATAAAGGTGTAACCTTACCCACACCTACAGTCCTCAAAAACACCTGTGTGGATGGACAACGTGTGGGTAATTTAAAAGATCAGTTGTCCTGATTGTTGTATTTGGATGTATGTTTGGAAAGGAGAGATAGCTGTAGCAGCTTCACAAATGAAGCTAAAACCAGAAAAATAAAGTTACTGAACTGTTACTAAAGGCACTAAACAGTTGAAATGTGGAGAATTTATTTCAGCTAGCGATGTGAAAAGTTTAAGCATTTATATCTTCATGCGTTGCTACGCTTTGCACGAGCTTTAAACTGGCCACCAGAAACCAGGTCAGTTTTAAGAGGCTCATTCCCCTTAGGTGCATTTTTTTACTCAATCTGTTTAAGCTTCATGTGGAAAAACAGCAAAAACAACAAACTTATTGGCCAAGATACACCGGTTGAGAGGCAGGACCACAATCAGAAGCATATACTTTGGTTTGTTGGTGGAACATTTGACAGGCTGAGGGAGAACAGGAGGCTTTCCTTAAATCGCTGTGTTTTAATAGTCTAAACTGAAATATTTATCTTCCATAGAGAAGATAAATATTTCAGTTTCCATTAAACTGAGTCTAAAAAAATGTGGGTACAACAGTTACCATCATCAAAATATATATGCTACATACAAATTCAGAAATCTGGTCACCTTATCTAACAACTATCTCCTTCATTAATAATTATAGATCAAATTTCAAAGCAATATACCCAATAGTCATCCAGAAAACCTGCTCTGAACCAAAGTGACTGACCACCACACGCTTTACTCCCAAATACCAATAAACCCCCAGTTCAGACTGGTGAATCTATGGCTGTCCAAAGTCTAAGGGCTGGAGCCGGTTCTGCTTCATCACTTACAGCTACTGTGCACAGAAAACAAAGGGCCATAAAAGACTTCCTGCTGGTTTATTCATCTCCCGGTCTGTGCAGATACAATAGAACCTACAACACGCTGAAGCATGCTGCTATGCGATTGCAGTATATCGGCTATCACACTGCTGCATCACCGCAGGTGGATGAGTTACCTGCTGTGGAAGGTTTACGGATAGAGGGGAACATCAGCAGCAGAGAGGTGCAGAGAGAAAACACATAAAGGTTCTCATTCGGTTTTTGAAAATCTAATTATGTTCAGTGTTTAGCAAGAATAGAAGATGGCCGTGGACAGAGGGCAAAGGCTGTCCATGGTTGTATGAAGGTCTTGGTCCTTTTAGGGGACGTGATGATGGTGGATTTATTTGGACTTGTGTCCTTGGATCTGCTCACATTGCTGCCTTTTTTAAGGTGGTGATGCCAGGCAGCAAAAGAGCTGTGGAGGTGGATGAGGTGGAAGATCTGTCCCAGCTGGAGTGAGTTCAGACACACACACACACACACACACACACACACACACACACACACACAGTACCTACAGTATAATTAACCTGTTTGCCTACTGCATGTTCTTAGAGAGGTGTGTGAGAGCTCTGTGCTTCTGAATCTGAAGAAGAGGTTCCACCGTGACTGTATTTATGTAAGTTTCATTACTGACCTCAGTATTTTAAATCCAGTTAAACGTTCTGTCATTGGCTGAAATGATTCCACACTGTGATTGGAGTTTTACATTTAACAGGTTTTGCTAATAAAGTGAACAGAAACACAGCAGAATAAATTAATCTTATATGAATTAAAATATTGCTACATGTCTGAACCATGTTTATTTATATTACAAATAAGTGAATATGTTTTGCTTTGGTGGCAGTCCTTCCCAAATCTGTTTTTTTTTCTCTAAACATACATGATTTGTTTTAGTGTACATATATTCACTGAATGTCTCTGTCATTTTTCCCCAGACTTACATTGGAAACATGCTACTGTCCATTAACCCCTTCAAGCCCCTGAACATCTACACAGATGAGCTGAGACAGAAATACCAGTGCAAAGAGCAGCAGAGAAACCCACCGTGAGCGAACGCTTCTCACTCAGCTGCACTATTAGTCTCTGCTACGGTTGACAGCGTGTGTCAGATCAGATGTTTCAGTACCTTTCCACAGTGTGTTTGACTTTTTGTTGTTCTCTGCTTCAGCCATGTGTACGCCATAGCTGACAATGCCTTCAGCCAGTCTCAGACCTCAACACAGGAGCAGTGCATCATCATAAGGTACCGACAGGAACCACCACCAGGTTCATCTATTTTATAGTATTATTCTTGAGTTTCATCTCTCGTGTGTACTCTCACTCTAGATTATCAGAATTTAACCTAACTGTTCTTTCCCATCATCTACATACATACATGCATTTTTTATTTGCCAACAAATCCTGCAACCAGAAACCAACAAAGAGCTGGTGATGTTGTGTGTGTATTCAAAGCCTGATGTTATTCCTATGTGCCAAAGAGCTAGAAAAACCGTTATTGTCCAGAAACAATTAAAAAGCCATACTGCTGGACTGGGAGACATGCTCCTTCACCACCATGAACACACACACTTCTGTTTATTCAAATGTGGATTAATCCTCTGTTGAAAATAGTGCTAAATTAAGATGGTGACCACGATTAACATTAAACCCGCTATACATCAACATGTGAGCGTTGTTGTTGTAACTATGCAGATAGCAAAATAAATCCGGCCCAGTTTACACCTGGGTCCACGGCCCAAGTCTGGCCCATATACAGCTCACACGATTGTCAGATTCTACTTCCACATCTGGACCAATTCTGGCACACACACAGAAACTCTTCTGGTTGTCTGCCAATTAGAATAGCTACCCGTCCCGTATAATATGTGGGTTGCCCTGTATTTGAAAATAAAATGCTTTGCTTGTCCTGTATTTTCATACAAGTCATGTCCTCAATGTGCTGTGAATAATGTCATGTCACAATTTCATGTAGATCCAAACCAGTTACAGCCTACAGGTGGACTAGACAAGTTTATCAATGAGCAGTAACTGACGAGCTCTGTCTGCTGTGAAGAACTGAAGTCCAACCTGTGGTGCGGATACCGGAGGAAAAAACAGCTGGAATATGCCCATATTCCATATTCCATGGTGGTATATGGGCCAGACTCGGGCCAAGGACAAAGGGAAACTCAGTTTAGATGTGTGTGTTATTTTATCTTTATGGTATAAATCAGCTAAAAGTGTCAGTGGGTGCTCTGGTGGCCTCGGGGGTTAAGGTGCCAACCCTGGAGCTCAGTATCTCTAGTTCACGATGAGGCCATTTATTGCGCATCATCTCTCTCCCCCCTCATCTACCCGTCATCTCTCCACCACCAGCTCTCTGATAAAGGAATTAATTGTCCAAAAAAATAAGTAATTTTTTTTCTTGTGTAGTGGCCAGAGTGGTTCAGGAAAAACTGAAGCTACCAAGCTGATAGTTCACTACCTCAGCTCCATGTATCAGGGTAGAAGCAACAATCTGCGACAGGTAAAAATCCTGTTTGATCAGTTAGCAACACTGAAAGGCTTTAGCAGCTGTAGTCCTCCAACCTTTTTCATCTTTGATTCACCTCCATCTTTCTGTTTCTTGACCAGCCCATGGAGGTCTTTCCC
Source organism: Seriola aureovittata (assembly GCF_021018895.1). Classification (NCBI taxonomy): domain Eukaryota; kingdom Metazoa; phylum Chordata; class Actinopteri; order Carangiformes; family Carangidae; genus Seriola; species Seriola aureovittata. The sequence goes on along the minus strand of NC_079384.1, from coordinate 20,309,689 downwards.
ATCCTGGAGAGTTTTGGGAATGCCAAGACCATCCTCAACAACAACTCCAGCCGCTTTGGCAAGTACCTCCACATCCACATTCTCCAGTGAGTCCACCTTATGTTACTCTCTGTAGAAATGTCTTTAGATGTTTTTTTACCCCCTGTTCCTTTGTTGCTTCCCCTGACTGTGTCTTGTCTTGGTTGACAGTGGGGTCGTTGTAGGGACCTCATTGTCCAGGTATCTCCTTGAGAAGTCCAGGGTTGTATTTCAGGTGAGAGCATTGAGTGAGGTGTGCTGTGTGTTCAAAATAGGCTTCACGGAGGAATCCATATTTCATCAGGTTCAAACTGATTACAAGAAACGCTTTTGGAAAAAAACAACACATCACATTGGCTCTGGTGCCTACGTTGTGGACAGGGCTGCTGGGTAATTTGTCACTGTGGGAATTAGCTGTGTGAGCTAATATACCACAGGACTGTTTGTGTTGGCTTGTAAGGAAATGTCTCAAGTTCCTTTTCTGGTTGGTTGCTTTTGCCTCTTGGTAAATGAATGGTTTGGGGGCTCAGCTTTCTCAGCTTGATAAAGGACACCTCCCCCTATAAAACTGATCAAATGGCTCAGTCCTCAGTTTGCAGCCAAGGCTCTGGGGAGACACTGACTTTGGGAAATATCTTGGCAAATATTAAATGGATTGCTGTGAAGTAAGAGAACAACACACGGCCACTAATTTGTGCTTCATTAAGGGGTTTTTGTTTGTTTCAGTTTTCCTCTAAGTGTACTGTAATACATCAGAATTAATGAACTGCATGGATTCCTATGTCTCGTTCTTGTCTCATTTGCCTTGTAGGCCAATGAGGAGAGGAACTACCATGTGTTTTATGAGCTGCTGGCCGGTATGAACGACTGGGACAAACAGGCGCTCTACCTGCAGGGAGCCGAGACCTATTACTACCTGAACCAAGTACATCACACATCAGCGAACACACAACTATGCCCATCTCTGATTTTTCCTCATGTTTTCCCTTCCCTTTCACATTTATTCTCCCCTGTCCTCCTGTAGGGCGGCGCCTGCGAGCTGAACGGGAAGCAGGACAAAGAGGACTTCCAACTTTTGGTTCAGTGCTTTGACGCCATCGGCCTCCACGCTGACCAGGTCTCCACCGTCTGGGCCATCCTGTCCTCCATTCTGCAGCTCGGCAACATCTGCTTCAGCTCATACGAGGTATGTGTGTGTGTGTGTGTGTGTGTGTGGGAGAGAGAGAGTTAGTCAGATCAAACGCTGGTATCATACATCAGCTGGTGTTGTTTCAGAGCGAGTCCTTTGAGGTGTCCCGGATCTTCAGCGAGGCTGAGGCCAGGAGGGTTGGCTCCCTGCTGCAGATTTCCTCTGAGGCCCTGCAGACTGTCATCACTCACAGAGTCACAGTCAGTAGCCTCTCATGCACCTGTCAGGCCTCAGTGTTCCCTGCTTTAAATATACACACTGATCAGCTCTCTCATCCGCAGGAGACGACGTACGACAGGATCTACTGCCCTCTGTCTGTGGAAAGTGCCATAGAATCCAGGTAGGAAAGTTTAAACACAAATAACAGACACCACGATACTTTGAGAGATGCTTCCTGCTATCCGTCCAGTCATCCATCCATTCCCTGCCACCTGTTCTGGACGTGGTTGCAGTGGCAGCAGGCTAAGGATGCCATGTCCTGTAGGTCTTCACAGGTGACCCCTGAGCCCCTCCCAGGCTAAATGATAGATATAAACCAGATGTGTCCAACAGGTGGCTGGAGAGCTACTAGCAGCTCAGGCCCTGTTTCAGAGTACTCACACAAAGTTTCAGAGAATAGAGTCTGTACCTCTCTTCAACACCTAATCATATTTGTCAGTTGTCAGTCATATGAGTTACACTGTCTTTGTTTAAATCAGACAGGTCGTACACATGCAGTGATAGCGACTCTTCTGGATAGAGTTAATTGTTAAAAGTCTTCACATTAACACATATAAACTAAACTTTTCCAACAAACAGGGAATATGTTGCCATGGATACAGTGAGTTAAACTATGGATTTCAACTTGAGCCCATGTTTGTTTACATTTTGGGAAATGAAGCGTAGTGACGGATCCATTTTAACTTCCTGTTTGTTGTTAACCATTGATGACTGAGGTGTTTTCAGGTCTGTGTTCAGGGCTGACTGAATCATGACTCACATTTTTGTCTGTATTTGGATGTTGATATTTGATGACTTGTTAGTTGATTTTATTCATCTGATTTGGTTTGGAGATCACTTGTGTTTTGATTATATGTGAATGAATGTAACCAGTGATATAAGACATGTGGAGCTCTCAGCCCCTTTCATCCTGTCAAAGTAGCTCTCAGAGTATAAAAGGTGGGAGACCCCTGATGGGTGTTCTGGCTCTGCCCTGTTGTCTCCTTCCAGCTGGATGTACCTTGACTACTTCCACAAGGAGGAATTCAGGAGTAACACATGTGGTTTTATATATTTATGTGTTTGATATCATTGAATATCAACAAAAGCCTACTTGCTGGTAAATGGACACACATCTAGTTTGTATCTTCGTGTTAAATTTGAAGTTTTCCTGATGACATCATCAGGGTTATTTCCTCAGACTGTGTCCAGAGTTCAGAGCCACTGAAGACATCATACAGCTGTTGAATTGAGCTTGATGTGTAAAATCGTTTGAGTTGCTTGGACTGTGAAACAAATTGTTTTAACTTGCACTTAAAGGTACGTGTGCCTCCTCTCTCTCTCTCGTAGAGATGCCATAGCCAAAGCCTTGTACTCAGTGTTGTTCGACTGGTTGTTGGAGCAGATCAACGACTGGCTGAGTCCCACAGAGATGGACAGCACAGTGGGGATAGTGGACATCTACGGGTTTGAGGTTGGTATCCTGGACTGAGATCTGGTCTTCTGGATTATCCGGTGGCGTTGGTCGGACGTGACGTCACAGGTCCCTCTGTGTCCCTCTGCAGGACCTGGGAGTGAACAGCTTTGAGCAGCTGTGTATCAACTTTGCCAATGAGCAGCTGCAGCACTATGTCAACAAGGCGGTGATATGTCAGGAGGAGGTCAGTGGGCTGTAGGTTACATCCACCATCTACATGATCGTGGATCAACCCCTTGTAAATTGATTATTAGTCATAATTAATGACTTAATCAACAGTTGATGAGCCATTTACTTATGGCCTATAGAGCTGTTGAGTTGCCAGTTTATTAACATATACAACAGCAGAGTTGATGGATCAGTGCAATAACCATTAGAACGTGAGAAACTCATTCCTTCTAAAAGTGTATATAACAAGCAATGACTTTATTTATGACTTACCTTTATTAACGACCTGACTTTCAATGACTCGCCAGCAAAAGCAATTAATCACAAACTGGCAACCCAAACATCGTCCTTCCCTATTAAGAACTTATAACTGATCTAAAAGGCATTAATAAACAGTTTATTAACAACTACTGAGGCTACTAGGTAAAACCTATGAGCCCTTCATTGAGGGTGACTTTTTATAAAGCGGTACCACGTTCATAGTTTTGTGAAAAAGAAGTTCCAAGGCACATGTCAAGCAAAATAATGAAAAAGAAATCATGACTAAGTATTAAAACCAAGTCTTACAAACCACAGCTTAACATATTGTCATACTCCAGCTCCATAGCCCTCAGCCTACACCGGAGTATGTAGCATAGACTTTACACTTTAGTGAAGTCAGGATGAGCATGCCTTTAGTATCAGTTACAGTTTATGCTAATATGTTAGCATTGAGTGTTGAAGCCAGTGGTGTCAGTGCTCTCATCAACTAATGGGAAATCTGGACAATGAAACCAAGGAACAGTGGGGGTGTGTGTGTGCGTGTGTGCGTGTGTGTGTGTGTGTGTGTGTGTGTGTGTATGTGTGTGTATGTGTGTGTATGTGTGTGTGCTACAGGAGGAGTACAGTGCAGAACAGATCCAGTGGCACTCGATGCCGCACAAGAACTTCCACTCCTGCCTGGAGCTGATCTCTTCCAGGCCACACGGCATCCTCCGCATACTGGACGACCAGACCTGCCTCCCCCAGGTACACACACAAACACACAAACACACAAACACACAAACACACAAACACTCTATGTGGGGGACCCGTTATTTACATAATGCATTCCCTAGCACCTTACCCTAAGTGAATGCCTAACCCCAACCCTAACCTTATCCTATTTCTACCCGTAACTCTAAAATCAAGTCTTCACCAAACAGCCATTTAAACTTGTGGGGTCCACAGTTGTGGTGGGCTCCTGGTTTTCAAAGCCCCTTTTCAGACTAGATACATTAGAAAGACAAACAAATGTGCAAATGTTTGTGACCCTATTACTTTTCCAGGTGTGGGATCATAGTTGTTAAACACAATACATTATATTATTTTCACGCTTTGACAACCACCTTGATAAGCATGGAAACGCCCACTTTGCTCATATGACAGCGTGTCAGGATCATTCGTTTTGGGAAAAAAAAAGTGGTAAAAATGAAAATGTGCAGCCTTAGACTGAAGACAAGGAGCTGCAAGCAGAGCCTTCACATAACTCTGTGCTTTTTCAGGCCACCGACCACACCTTCCTCCAGAAGTGCCACTATCACCATGGGAACAGCCCCCACTATGCCAAGCCCAAGAACCCACTCCCAGTCTTCACTATTTATCACTATGCTGGAGCTGTCACCTATCAGGTATGAGCACAGCTGATCCGTCAGACAGCAGCTGATGCAGGGAGGAGGTTTATATTCAAATACATCTCTGTGTTTCCAGGTCCATAACTTCCTGAATAAGAACCACGACCAGTTCAGGACAGAAGTGGTGGAGCTTTTCGCCAGGAGTCGCTTAAAGGTGAAACAGCTGGAAACACACACACTCCTGTTCTAACGAGAGACTTTAATCACATTTTACAGTGTTTTACAGGCCAACCAACAAATGAATAGAACAAGGCTGTAAAGAGATAAACAGCCAGCAATGGGAGACTAACACTAAAAATAAAAATAAAGAGACAGATCAATAATAAAAGTGGCATAAAATAGATAAAACCAAAACACAGTAGTTGAAGAACGTCCAAGACGTCATGCCGTGATTCAAAAATAGTTGAAAAACAAAAGTTGTGTTGACGTGCAGGACGCTTCATGACCATCATACTATGTTGCCAAATTTGCCGTTACAGTCACCAAAGTACCAAAGAAAAATGTATATACTGTCATAATAGTGATTACTGCATCTTATCATTATGACTGAGCATCTCATAAGTTTCAGAAGTCGAGTATTTTGTCCTCTGATGAAGTGTTTCTTCTTCTGTGGTGTAAGACCTGTACAGTGCTATCACAAGTGGCTCTTCTACTCTAATTATAGGTATCTTCCTTCAATTATGAAATGACTTGCTACTACTATTTTTTTATCATGCCTCCGCTGCCATCCCATTCTCATGAACATATCTCAGTAACACCTTGAATGAACTTCTTCAAATTTAGCACAAAGATTCATTTGGACTCAATGGTGAAATGATTTGAATTTGGTGGTCAAAGGTCAAAGGTCAAGGTCACTGTGACCTTCATACACCAATTATGACACAATTTAATTCAAATGTCTATAAGGATAAAATGAAATGATAACATTTTTATGTCCAAATAGTCAAAGGTCAACTTCACTGTGATAACATACTCTGCAAAAAACACTTCTGGCCGTTATTCAACACTGTAATTAACTGAAAATAACGAGAAGGAGAGATTGTGACCATATTTCCAGCAACTTGGCTGGTTGGTGGAGGCATTCCGCCGTGAGGCAGAAATTCTAGTTTTTTTAAACTGTTTGCCTTCTACAATAAAAAAGAGCAACAAACAAAAGAAAATCAATTATAAAAGTGATAATGATTTATTACTGGTATCATTACGAGAATTCATTATTTCCACTGAATACATTATACATCAACATGACATATGGACATCAGTTGCTTCTGTAGGCTTTCAAAAACAGGTTTCCATCATGTTTCCCTGTTGCGCAGATGGTGTCCGAGTTGTTCCAGAAGCTTCAGGACGGTTACATTCAGCAGAGGGAGCTGGGCTGGAGAGGGAAGGGCCTCCGCCAGCAGCCCTCCACCGCTGCCTCACACTTCCTCCAGTCCCTGACTGAACTCACCACCCGGCTGGAGAGGTACCGACACGCCGGCCGCACTCCGTCCACACGGAGCTGTCATTAAACAGATGTTTGGCTCCGACTCAGTGTCATGTGAAGGGGATACAGTTTCGCAGCGTGCGTTTAAAATCACACAGCTGTGGTTTGTCGAGATCACGGGTTTAATAAATGTAATGGAAGAAAAGATACTGGGAGCATGATGTTTTCATCGGGTGTGAATCATCACTGAGACCAACTCTACAAGAGACTTCACAAGAAGACCTATTTCCTGATTAGTAACGTGTCTGTGTTTTTTTCCAGATGCAAAACCACGTTCATCCACTGTCTGAAGCCAAACTATGTCAAGGTAACGTCGGTCAGTTTCATTTGAATATCATCTGGTATTATAACACTAGATACATATTCTAGATTTTCATTTTCACACACTGTGTCTCTTGTGTCTTCTGGCAGCTTCCTGGGATCTTTGATGTGGACTATGTGTCAGCCCAGCTGAGGCATGCTGGGACCCTGGAGACCATCCACATCAGGAAAGAGGGTTTCCCCATACGGATTCAATACTCCTACTTCATCGAGAGGTGTTGCACATATACAAAGCATCCCTGCCTGCACCGTCATTGTAGAACTTAAATGTTATAGGACCATATAGTCTAAAGGTCTCTGTCCATGTGTTGTTTGATTATAGATCAGGTCTAGGTTCTATATTAATACTGTGAAAGTATCAAAGCCTCAGTCCACAGAGAAATACACACAGCCTGTATTCAGACACTGAGCCTTAAAACCAGCCGTCAGGACTTCTGCAACTTTGTGATGTCACAACAAAGCAGTCACTGCCCTGGAATGAGACCAAGGTTGCGAGAAACCTGAATGTCACTGATGAGCAGCTATCCCGGCCTGACTCAGTACACCACCCAGCTCTTGGTTATCTCTGGCCTCGACTACTGCAATGCTCTTCTGGTGGACCTTCCTTCACACACAGTGAAACTTTTACAGATGGTCCAGAATGCAGCAGCCCGTCTGGTCTTAGATCAGCCTAAAAAGGTCACATGTCACTCTGCTGCACCAGAATCAAATACAAGTCCCTAATGCTGCCTTCTGGATCTGCACCATCTACTTGATCCAATCATACAACCTCATGCTCCTTCTCGGCCACCGTGTTCCTCCAAGGAATGTGGTCTGGGACAGCTGTAACTGCACACAGGCCAGTCTCAGTCCAGACTGTTGTGTTCTGTGGTTCCCTGATGGCGGAACAAGCTGCCGAACGCTCTCAGAGGAGGGGCATCCCTCTATATCCTCAAGAATCTCTTGAAGACCTCTAGAGCACCTCCTCTCCTAACATCTCTAACACCCTAACTAGCACTTACAGTGCACCAACAGTGCACTCCTTCACTTTATCTCCTTCACTTTTTGAATAGATGTAATACTTAGTGCTTACAGCAAGGTCTCCCACTGCACTGAAGCTTTAGTGATGTCCCTCACTTGTAAGTTGCTTTGGATAAAATGAGTAAATGAGTAAAGGAATGACTTTTGCCATGTTCAGGAGTTGTGTCGTGATGCACGCACCGTCAAATCATCAGATTTTGGATTTAGGAGCTTCCAGGATGAATTTACCATGTGTCCTGCTTCACAGGTATGGGGTTCTGCTGACCCAGAGGTTGAGTGAGGTGTCGGACAGAGAGCAGACGGTGGCTCTGCTGGAGACGGTCGGTGCAGAGGAGGGACACTACCAGATGGGCCTCACCAAGGTGCCTGACCCATTCATGACACCGAAGGGAAGTTTTTACTGAGCAAGTCAATATGTTCAGACACGTGTGTGTGTGTGTGTGTGTGTGTGTGTGTGTGTGTGTGTGTGTGTGTGTGTGTGCGCGTGCGCGTGTGTGTGTGTGTGGTTAGGTGTTCCTCAAGGAGCTTCTGTACCAGCAGCTGGAGGAGAAGTGGAGCAGCACTCAGACCTGGGCTGCCGTCACCATCCAGAGGAACATCAGGGGCTTCCTGTGCAGGAGGAACTTCAGGTTTTTCAAACAGAAAGCCATCGTCATCCAGAGCCACATCCGAGGACACCAGGCCAGGTACAGAGAGCGGGGAGACCACCATCAAACACATCTATCAGTAAACTAAAAGAACACCAGCGGTGAAATGCACTGAAGTGTCCAAAGTAAAATAAGAGTTCAGTAAAAACCTTCGAATCATGGAGACAAAGAAAAGTGGATGACAGAATGAGAGAAGAAATTAAACAAGGAACGAAAGACGGGGAAGGAATCAAGGATAGAAGAGAAAGAGAAGGAATGTATGGAGAAAAGAAGGAAGTAGACAAGGAAAAAAGAAAGAGGGAAGGTTGGAAAATAAAGACAGAGCAATGAAAGTAAGGACAAGAAAAACAACAGGAGAAATGCGTAACTTAACAAGCAACTTAAATTTAAAAACTAGATCTTCAAATGAAAATAAAATCAAATGTTCAAAGATTCTAAAGTGTCACAGCTGCTGCTTCCGTCTGTTTATTTTGCCGGGCCGTTCCCCATCCGGCCACCAGATGCCCTCAGAGTTCCCCACCAGTCCCAGTCACCTGACATCCACACCCACCGGCTCACCTGTTCATCGTTCCCCAATCACCCCCCCCCCCCCCAAAATGTAATTTAGATAGAATAAAATAAAGAAAAATCTTAGCTAAACTGAATGAAACCAAATCAACAAGAGAATAAGAAACAACAGGTCAGAGTAAGATTTAAATGTAGATCTCATTTAAGGAAACGGTGGAGATGCAGCAGTGAAAGTGTCTCTGATGAAGGTGTGAATTAGAGAAAGAAAACTGAAAAGTGAAGCAGAAATCTGAGCAGAGACAGAGTTACATTTCACCTGGAGCCTGAAATGAAGTCAGACAGTGATGCACTAACACTGAACATCTGTACGTCTGTGTGCTGCTGCCCCCTCTCTTCTTCCAGGAAGTACTACAAGCGTCTGAAGCAGTCCTTCACCCAGTTCTGGGCGGTGATGCTCGTCACCAGAGACACCATCAAGAGACGCCATTGGAGGAAGGTAGATACTCGAGAGAGAGAGAGAGAGAGAGAGAGAGAGAGAGGGAGAGAGAGAGAGTCCTGGACTGAGTTTCTTGGCAACCTCATGTTTATTGTGCTGTAAATCTCATATGCGATACCAGCAGCTTAACACAACCCTGATGATTTGTAAGAGGAAAAGAATGTCCAAGCCCTCTCAGTGATAACACCCTGACCTCCGTGTTTGGGATCACAGTAATTCTCCTCTCTTCTTTTTCATATCCGTTAAAATGACCGAGCGTCGTGCCGCCTCAGCCGGTGTCCTGATGGCAGCACATGTTGTGTGTCCTGTACACACGGTTAGCTTAGTAAATATACTGTATACACAAACATGTAAACATACTAACAAAAACAAGAAAACAACAAGGAGCAAAAACACAATTATGAACATGTTTTGCTTGCTTTTATTTGCTTTGTGCAGCACGTCGGTCAGCTCAAGCTGTGTTTGAATGACTTGGCTTAACTGCACACAGGATTAGCTACGGAGAGGATGAGGGCCACATGTGAATTTTTTTTTTTTTTAGAATTTTGAAGAATTCAGAATTAGAATGAAATCATATTAAAGTCAGAATTCTGAGTTTAAAGTCTGATTAAAGTCACATGTGGTCCTAATGTGGAAATAAATTTTAAAAAATGAGATTAAAGTCAGAATTCTGAAAAAATAAATGTTTTCACGTGGCCCTAATCCTGTCAGACTAATGACATATTTTATTTATTGCACAGAACCGCATTAGGTAAAGGGTTATCTCAGCTAAAATAATATTAACAAAAAAACATTTTCTCAAGCACCTTTCTACCCATTTAGCTTTGGTTTTATTTATTCATGTTATGACATAATGTACAAAATCTCATCCCTTTCCTTTAACTACCTTCTTATCTTTGTCAGTTGGGCAGTCACACACACACACACACACACACACACACACCCACACACACACACACACACACACACACACACACACACACGCCCTGCTTACACCTCAGTCACTTGGACTTCAGCCCCTCTCAGTGAAATTTGAAGCAGCGCTGCATCTCTCATTCCACCCCCTGTCTCTCAGACTTGCAGCTCCTCAGCTGTAACAGGTAGGCTGCTTCTCTTTCCTTTCACCTTCTGCATCAGATCTAATACAAAAAATAATAATTTCCTCAGCCTTTTAGTTGATTTGACTAGAGACGTAGTTTACACCATGAAAATAATACAAACACAGGGTCATGACAGAGGAAACAACCTAGAGACACTTCTTTCAGCTTGTGTTTCATCTTATTTTATTCTCTTGACTAAACTAAACTGCCCGTCTTTTCTTTGTCAGTTCCTTTGCTTAAGTTGTGTCTTTGTCAGTCTATTTGGTGTTACTGTTTTATGAGGTTTGGACTCTGAACAGTGGAGCTTCCAGGCGTCGACTCACAGGCTGCCTGTGTCAGCTGTTCAAGCCTGGCTACGGTCATCGGGAGCTTTACCTCAGAATCTTGAGTGTTTACTAAAAAGCAAAGGTTTATATTAGACTTTGACAAACAGATTTGGGCTGAAAGTCAGTGTCATCACTTCTGATACAATATAATTACATATATTTTATGGAACTGATTCATTCTCACTTCTTGTCTGTACCTGAATTATTATTTTGATTTGATTCCACTTGTGTTCAGAGTCTTTATTTTCCTAATCATTTCCTAGATGTGTATCTATAATTTCTATGGAAGGTTTCTGTAGAAAAGATTACGAAGACAAGGTTAAGTTAATATTACCAGTTAATTAATTCCAATTAAATGAGCAAGTAAATATGCAAATATGCCAAATGTGTTTTTCTGTGCGTTGTTGTTGTATATGACAATTCAAATATGAGAATCACTTAAAATGACTCAGGTTTTAATGAATCTGTCAAGTTTTTCTAGCAGCTTCACACATCAGGTCCAGGTAACTTGTCCTGACTAGAGTGTATATACACAGCCTGTTTAAACAGTTGTCTTCTGTGTCTTTGGTGGAGCTTTAAAAGTTGTAGAAAATGACCTTGATTATGTCATAGTGATGTCATCAGGGTTATCTCATCTTTGTTTTTTTTTCTATCAGAGAGCATTCATTTACAAACCCGGCATGTGGAATTTGAAAGATTTCTCTAGGTAGTGAGGATGTAATATAAGATTATGTAACATAGAGTTGCATTGTGGGAAATGAAGTCCATGGGTTTGGGAGCTTAGGGACTAAAAGTCAGAATATCCGAGAATGAAGCAACTCTAAAGATTTTAGTAGTTTATTAGAACATTTAATGCCGGACGAAAAGTCAGGGGATGGTTGAGGTTGATAGGATTCATCCTCTGGGGACTATGAATGACTATCCTGTAGTCGCTGAGATATTTGACCGTGACTAGTGCACCAGTGGTTTGCACTGGTACATCACAGCAAGTTCTAGGTTCAAATCAGCTGGCCGGTTTGGAGTTTGCATGTTCTCCCTAAGTGGGTTTCCTCGGTTCTCCCCCACACTCTGAAAACATTCAGTCTAGGTTGAAATGGAAATTTTATGATGCTTTTGTTTGTTTTTCTGTATTAGAGCACTGGTTCGATCTGGACCTAAATTCTTAACCTGCTGGTGGCGTTAGATAAAAGACTATTTCCACCACGATGCACCACAGGAAGTCATTCCTGCCTGTGGCCATCAAACTTTACAACTCATCCATCGGAGTGTGTCCCTCAGAGCCAATAAACTGACCCTTGGACTTATCTGACCCCGGTCAGCAGACGTCACATCATATTTTATTTATTTATTTACACTCCTCAAATGATACTAACTGTGCAGTTCTGACACTTTCAGACACGTGCAATTTTAAACTCATGCCCTTACATATTTAACATTTTTCTGATTCTGATTCTGATTCTGAGAACGTCAGGGGACCACCTACAGCAGTAGCATACATTACCAGGGAGTTATGGACAAAATTGTACAAATTTTGTGCTAATTCATCTCGTAGATATAAAGCTTTTTCTCTAATCATGACGATACACCCTCTGGGGATCAGTAAATAAAGACACATTAGTTGTAAAGTAAAATGTAATATAGTGGAGTTGTTGTGATCCACCAGTCAGAGGGTGTGTGTCCATCTGTTATGATTTGTAACACACTTGTTTGATTTGGGAAGGTCCGTCATTGTAAATCCTGTCATGTTGACACAGAGCAGGGTGTGTGTTTGTTATTGAGTTATTTTATAACTTTGTCATTATTGAAGTGAAACCACAGACAAAAGCTGAATGCTGCATGAATACATGTGCACGCCCCCGTTTAATCTGTAATGCATGGCATTTATCTGATATCTGTATCCAGTAGGAACTGAGCATGGAGTAGAAATATAAACATATAAACCAGGAGGGATGAAGACACATGGGGTGGCTCTGATCATAACTGTTATCATATCCGAGAGCTGTGATGAGGTGACTCCTCTCTGTGAGCTGTAAATCTCCTGATAAAAAGCAAACTTTCTGGACTTTTGGAACTGTGTGGGCTGGTATATGAGGCGGGGCAACGAGGACTGTGGGTGTTGCAGGAGTATATAAGAGGATGTGTATCTAAGAATAGGTCTGACTGAACACAGGCCTCAGGGAGAGAGGGATGAGGGCCTGTTGAAAGTTCTTGACGTACCTTGGATAACAAGGAGGATAACTCACCTGATGAGTTACACAGTGGATCTGCAACCAGCTTGAGCTGCAGGATGTGAAATCACATACTTCTAGATAAGATGAGATCATGCTCAACACATGATGACAAGCATTGTGATTGACTGGCCTTATTTCAATTTCAGGACTTTCACGAGAGGATCAAAGTAAAAACTGTGACAAAGACCAAGTCTGTCTCTACGGGAATGGTAAGACAACAAACTCACTGATTAAATACTGTATCAGAGAGATTCTGCTGGAACATTTCATCTAGTTTCTCCTGGGATAACTGCACTCTAATATTTGCTTTGTGTTGCTCTCCTGTCAGGATGTGGGGATGCTGGAGATCCCTGCTGAGCTGTCAGCCAGACTCCGCAGTGCAGCAGGTCTGCTCCATAAACAGAGCCAGTTATTTGATAAGACTGCAGTTTGCACATACAGTATACTCTGCTGCCACAGTGTTTTCATGCTTTTTCACTGTAGATCCACTCTCTCTCCACCAGGGCGGCAGCATCCGTCAGGGGTCACAGAGGCCGCACCTCCACAGGTGAAGGCGGAGCACAAGCTCACCCTGCCTCTGGATATAGACAGATACCCGTTCTCTCGTTATGCCAAGTCTGTATTACATGTGAGTAAGGCTGTGAGCACACACACATGCACACGTTCACAATCCAGTCCTGGTTTCAGATTGTGCCCAAGACAATAATCCAGTGTCATATTCAGATATTTGTCCTACAGAAAAGCAGTTTACACACTAAACATGCTGGGTTATTTTTAATAACCTGCCAGGCTGCGGGGTTATGGGTTGGGTAGTTTTGACTTAACATTAGGTAGAATGTAGGGACCCAGCACAATGGTATGAAGATGCCCACCGGAAATCAACAGCGGGGCCAGTGCCACTGACTGAGTGATCTAGTTCCACTATTGTTCAGGCAAATGCCATGTGACTGAGCTGGAGTTTCCCCATTGGCTGTTGCTTTTTCAAAATGAATTGGCACAAACAGTTTCTATTATTTATTTAACAGAGACTGTAAATAAAGATGGACGCAGCCTCTGTGACATCACCCACAGGTTTCTGAAGAGCAGTTTTGAAGCTCAGAGAGAACTGCTCCACTGTTGCCATCTTGGCAGTGTCTGACTCCGCCCCTAACTCTCAACTAATCCAAAAATGGTCAGAGATGGGGTGTGGTGGAGCCAAGACGTCAGTGTATGCTGGTTTGTGGCAAGCATACATTCATCCACCTGTCACTCAAAGCAACACGTCCTCAATTCTCCATAACTTTAAACCTTAATAACATGTAACCCGGTGAGTTATATAAACAGTTGTCATGAAGGAGGAAACAAAGTTGATGAGTAAAGAGACTTGTTTTAGGATGGTAGCCAGAGATGCCTGTGGAAGTTTTCATAGTTAAGTTTTTAATATAAAAATCTTTGTGTGTGTTTAATGGAAAGCACTGTTAACTTTTTGTATCTAAAAGATTAAAATGACTTGATTATTCTTTACAATACTTCTCATACAAAGACGTCCAACACACGCACACCTGAGTGGATCAAAGAATATGTATTTTATTACCTGTCTATCTTCATGTTGTGTCCTCAGGATACATGGTGCCAGCCTCAGGGATACCCCCTCCAGAGACCCCTCACCTCTCTGGAGCCTGAAGATGCCAGAACTGCCCTGGACCTTTACAAACTGGTACATGGGACTGATTAGATTACCTTAAATTAGTTCTTCTCATTCAGCTCATTTATGATTTTCGATCCTTTTTTCCCTCAGATCATGAGGTTTACAGGTGAGTCAGACCTCAGCAGCTGGAAGGAGCAGATGTTGGGTAACTACATAGTTGAGAAAGGCCAGAGCCGGCCCCCTCTGAGGGACGAGATCCTGGCCCAGCTGGTTTACCACATGTGGGGTCTGCAGGAGGAGCAGGACAGCCTGAGGGGCTGGCTGCTGCTGACCTGTTGCCTCAGTGCCTTCACCCCCTCACCAACACTGGACAAACCGCTGCTCAAGTAGGTGCTATGCTCGGTGGAGGATATACTGTAAACCTGTTAACCTTTCGTTTAGTATGTAATCCTTTAAATTTGTTTATAGATAAATTAGAAAATCCTGGTGAAAACTAACAGGAATAATAACTTCATTCAGAAACCTGCCACACAAACGATGACCAAATGCATGATTGGTTTTAAATTAAACCTGTGTGCTGCTGTAAATAAGTAAATAAAATTAAATATTAAAAATACTAGAAATGAATGAAGAAGAAATGATAGAAACGTCATCAACATGGCCACTCGCTCACTCACTATGAATTCTCCAGACAATAACCTGCTCTATTCACACATGGGCTCAATGGGACATTAAACAGACTTTATACTGGTGAACTGACACTAATCATGACACATACAGCTCCTTACTTACTTGGATGAAACAAATCCACAGATTTTTGGGTGGACTGCAACAGCAGGCCCAGCCCTATAATCATGAATGTCACTGACTGACTGACTGACTTACTGACTGACTGACTGATGATATTTCCACCACTGGTCAGCTGAGTGCCGAGCCGCAGTTTACTGAGCTGCTCTGGTTTCCCAGCTGCTCAGAAACTGCAGGGAAGAGGAAAAGCACTTCCAATACACTGGGCCTCGCCTACAGTACAGCAAATAAACTACTTTCATTACATGGATCATTATTACTCAAGGAGGCAGAGGAATAACTAAACATAAGACACACTGAGCAGAGAGAGCAAGAGAGAGAGAGGAAGAGAGAGAAGTCATCGGTAATGAGGCTTGGTACTAACGACTATGACCAATGCTACATATCAAACAGAGGGAGTTAAGCATGAAGACCTGCCTCTAATAAAAGTCTGTTACGTTCTGGAGTTGAAGTTAATAAAGACTAAACTATTGTAGATCCAGACGGAGGCTGTGCTCTGTGTCAGAGACTCAATAAGAAAGAGGGTCTGTTTCGGGCTCCAGTGGTTCACCTGGTGGAACACGTGTTGTTTGGGTTTAGTCTTTGCCTGGCTGCCCAGGTTCAAGTCTGGCCTGTGGCCCTTTGCTGTGTGTCATCCTCTCTCTCTCTCTCTCTCTCTCTCTCTCTCTCTCTCTCTCTCTCTCTCTCTATCTCTCTCTCTCTCTCCTGAAAAAAATAACTTAATAAAACAAAGGTAGTCTGTCTCTTGTAACCTCCTCTGTGAGTGATCATGTTACAGTAAATAAATCACAGCTCAGTCTTTGTCTTTCATTTATGTGTTTGGTGATTTTGTCAGATGACGTCACCGTTATAAAATCAGGATTTGACCAGAGGCGGTCCAGACATATTTAAGGTTTTGACGTCGTCTTGTTTGGTCGAGACCAAAACAGAGAGTGAATACTTCACTTTGTCAGGTGAACATAAATGTGACAATCAGGAATGTTAATGTTGCTCTGCATCCAATTGATAAACAGAACGCTAACATATGAGCTATCAATTTTATAAGGCCAGAATTGTGGCCAAAAACACTGATTAATGCAGCTTGGGCAGTCTTACCCACTACTCTATGTTTGTGAGAATCATTAAATGACAGGAGGGTGGATTTGGATGTGTCACAGAAGGCTCGTGCATGTGTACCAACTATTTACTACCACCTGTCTGAAAACCACTTCATCTGTCTGAACATAACTCAGTGCTTCTCTTGCAGGTATGTGTCTGACCACGGTCCAGGGGAGTACCGCTCACTGTGCCAACACAAACTGCTGACATCTCTGCAGCTCCCAGCTCCCACTGCCCGCATCTACCCCCCCACCCAGCTGGAGTGGACTGCCAGTCAGAGGAAGGGCACCATGCTGCTGGACGTACACACCTTCAATGGTGAAACTGATCAATTCTGCACTGTACTGTCCTGATTTGGTTGTTTTTTAGCTCCAATATCAAAGTAAAAAATAACATCCTCCATGTTTTTTTCAGATGAGAAGCTAACGACTGAAGTGGAGTCATGGACCACTGGAGAGCAGCTGGCCTCATGGCTTCTCCACTCCAGGTGCTCACCTACTGTCAGTCATATAGTGTATTTACTTTACCTCACTTTGCTTAATAAAGTCCCTAACTGTACATCCTCCCTGATCGTCCTGCTGCATGTGCTGTTGCTGTGTCACAGAGGTGTGTCGGAGGCGGTGCAGGGCTGGTCCATGTCTCTTCTGACAGATGAAGGCTGGTCGGATCTGACTGGTTCAGACTTTGTCATGGATCTTCTGGCTGGAGCAGAAGCTGAAGTGCTGCCTCCACCAGGAACGCCCTCCTCTACAAACTCTGACTACCTGTTCAGCAGCCACGGAGACAGGTAGAGCAGTGAACGAGTGTGTCGTTTTTTTGGGGCAAGTCCAGAATTCCCACGGTGAGCATCTCTGTGTCTCTTTCCCTCCAGGATGCCAGCTACAGATATGGATGACTTCATCCCGCCTGCACCTCCAGTCCAAGCTCCTGGGCTGCCTCCTTTTGAGGGAAACCCATGGAGAATAGATTATCCACAGGAAGGTAGGTGTTACTGCCAATCCATGGTTTCTGCACCTGAACTCAGACTGTGCACAGGCCAGAAAAGTAACGCTCGTTTTGTGCACTTTACTGTATGCACTGTATCACATGGTTTGTTCTATTCTTATTAAGAACTACAAACATGGCCGCACTGTTCCCTTCTTTACTGTAGCAAAATATGCATTATCATGGTCGCTTCAGCCCGTTGCTGCGATACATTGCCACCATGTTGGACCGGGCTAGACATATAGGAATAAACAGAGGAGCTGCAGTTTTTCTGGATGAAAAGCTTTATAATGTTTATATTTTTCACCCAATTTCAACAAGTCTTTTTATTTGAGGGTTTATGATCTACATGGAGTAAAAATAAAAGTTTGGTCTCCAGTTACTTAAACTCAAGATAGATTAGGCTGTAATCACTGTTTGTGGTTGTATCAATGTTAGGTTTACATGAACTGAATTACTAACATGATGGAAAATAATTTGTTGTCATAAAGAGTACTTATAACTCACGTTACTGTGGGGTTTACAAGCAGGTAGTCACAGCCGTGATCAGCCTCAGTACATCAACACATCAGTACACGTGTCCTTCAACCTCTGTTCTCCACCTGTTTGTAGGGCGTGGTCGACAGATGGACGCCTACGTTGACGACTTGTTTGATCCCGTACTCGACCAAGGCCCTCCGGTGAGTGATGTCATCAGATTTATCTCATGATGTAAACTTTAACCTGTGGTTAGTGTGAAGGTTGTGTCAACCTGTAAGAGTGTGTTGACTGCTCCCTGTTGGATTGTGTATCTCTGGTTGTATCTTATTACTGAGAGTGTGGAGTCACTGGGTCGTGTTTCCTCCTCATCTCACAGTGTAATGTAATGACTCATTCATGTTTGTGTGTCTATATGTGTGCGTGTGCAGGACATGGACAGAGTGGCCATGCTAAACCGCAGGATGAGAGGAGGAGGAGGGATTGGACCCATGCAGCCTGGCATGTATGGAGCTGGTAGGAAAAGTGGATCTCTCATCTACACGACACAGTCCACATCATGTGGATTACAATCACTTAGTGTCCTGTAAAGTTGCATCATAAACATAATTAAATAGCCATTTTTCAAACATTATTATTATTATTATTATAATTTTTTATGATTATGTCTTTTCACCAAAATTGTACTGTTTTGCAAATGATTTGTCGGCCCAGTTGCAACAGGCTGGGAACCACGGTTCTATTGTACTTTCATGCATTAGCCAGTATGGTCTTGAAACATGTATGTGATATTAAAAAAAGTTCAGTTTTTTCCTGTTCAGGAAAACAGTAATACAGTCTACATGTCTACTTGACAAATGAAGTACATTTACAAATGCAACTACAATCCAGTTGAGCCTAAATGTTTCCTATAACACCTGTTTTTCAGGTGTGCCTATGACAATGCCAAGCTATCCTATGGGTAAGTGGAAGGTTCATGTGTTGCCATCTGTTGTAGAGATTTTCTCAAGCCTTCAATGCTTTTCAGAGGAAACAGGAAAAGACTGACTGATCAGATTTGTAATCCGTTTTGTTTCTCTCCAGGAATGCCAGTTAACCCTTCAATGCCCAGCTATGGTGCAGCTCCCATGATGCCAACCATGACAGCCATGCCAACCATGCCAGGTAATCCTCCCTACATGAACCTTTCATCAATTTAATTACAGAAGGAGGATAATTGAGAACATTTCACCAGTAACAGAGAAATAGCCTTACAGTTACAAAGTATTAGAACTCTTCTCAACATTTTCTTTTTTTCCTTTTTTATAGACAATATGTAGCCAATAGATTTTTCCCATCAGTAAAAGGGATGTATGTTAACAAAGGTTCAAGTGCATTAGCATGTTGGGAGACAATCCTGTACGTTATATAAATTTCAAGACAGAAAAAAAGAAAAGTTTATAAAGAAATTTATATATACACATGCTGAAATACTAATATACACCTACAATCGACAACAAGCAACCCATACACAAATGTAATATATCTACATATATTGAATTTCTATATATGACATATATGTACATATAGAATATAGCGCATATGTAAAAATTTAATGGAACCTATTAGAAATTGGAATAATTTCATATATTGACATATTTGTCTAGATAATACAAATATGTACTGTATGTGTAAACATGTGTGCTTATATTGTAGACCTATGTTATGTAAATATATATCCATCCCAAAGCCTGTCAGTATATGTTGGGTTATAAACAGTAAGGGCCAAAAGTCTGAGACCACTTTCCCAGAATGGGAAGAAATTAATAAGGAAAAAACATTTAAGCATATAGAATTTTTATATGCATGTTGTTTTAATAAACAAATATATACATTAAATATATATTTAATTTAATATATTGTTGCAACATATTATACCATAAAAAATTCATAATATAGATATTTTTAATTATGTACATATACAAATTGTAATATTGGTTTTTCATATGTATTATAAACTTATATCTTCATATATCCAGAGGATGTATATATGTGATAATAATGCACCCCCTTATATTGATATAGGGACATTTATATTATATTACATTTCTGTATGGGAAGGGTTAATTAATTTAACTCTAACTAATATAGTGTGGCTGAGACCATCGTACTTAGGAAACCCATTTTGACCATAACTTAGTGAATCTATTCATTTGTAGGCAAAGTGAAAAATAATATTCTCCATTGTGTTTGCTTCTATATCATCGCTGCAGCCATGATGATGGGTCAGACTGCCATGTCTGCTCCTCCTGCCTCTGACCCCATGCAGTCATCAGCAACACAGCAGGCCCTCATCAACCAGCAGGCTTTACTTATGGTGAGCAGACCACCCTCAGCATACTATTTCTATAGCATGATGGGAAATTATTTCCTCCTGTATTTGCCCCCCGACCAATGTCTACCTTCCCTCTGTTCAGGCGCAGCAGATGACCCTGCAGGCAATGAATCTGTCCCAGCAGCAGATTCAGGAGCAACAGAAGAAGCAGGAGCAGCAGCTGAAGAAGGAGGAGCAGCAGCTGAAGAAGGAGGAGCAGAGAAAGAAGGAGCAGGAGAGGAAGCAGCAGCAGCAGGAGGAGGAGGAGGAGGAGAGGAGGCAGCGAAGACGACAGTCCAGTCGGCGCTCCAGGGAGCGCTCTCGTTCACCCTCCCCTCGAGCTCCCTCACCTCCACCTCCCCCACCCAAAACACCTGCATCTAAATTTACTTCCAACTACAGGCAGCCTGAGCCAGAGGTATATACTTAATATTTTCATAATGTGCTTATTTACACATCCTTATCTACACTGCCCGATTCTTTACTGCTTTCTGTTTTTACAGTTTCTTCTACGAACTATTTGTGTTCATGTTTATACCCTTCCATCTTCTTCTTGTTCTCTCAACCTCTGACATCTCTACTTTATTGTTTTACCTGTTGCTGTTGCAGTAGCTTATTTTCCCCTTGTGGATTATGTGTCCAGTCTGTGTGCTCAAGTTGTATGTAGATGATGTTTTATATTATCTTCACAAACAAATCATTTTTACAGTCAACAAAACCCAGGAAAACATCAAAACCGGCGTTTTAGTCCCTCTCTCAGGACTTTCTGATTCCCCTACCCTGTATGTGGCTCACAGACCCAACCCCATTGGTTGCAGCTGGGGACAGAAATCTTTAAAAACTCTTAAAGTATTTTCCTGAAACAGCTGCTCACTGTAGTATTTAATCGAATGTCACTCAAACAGGAGGACTTAGTGGGTTTGTTGGGGACTATTTTCAGCCGTGGATCAATACACATTTGGTGTTCTAGTGAATAGAGCATGAACTAGTGCTCTGAGAACTAACCTTGGGCGATATCCAAAATGTAATATCTTGATCATGGGTTAAATTGGGATTTGTAAGGAGGAGAAGCCTTTGTCCAGTGTGTGTGTGTGTGTGTGTGTGTGTGTGTCCTGACCTCGATACAGTCAAGCTCAAATATTGCGATATACGATATTATGGGTATTGTCGTATTTTATGTTTCTGCTATAAGTCATGCTGCTACTTATGACACTTTATGAAAAATCTTGCATATAGGGGGAAATACTGTGACATTCAATAGCCCAACCCTAGAAGCAACATGTCGCCCAGCGCCACAGTGTGACTCAGACCCACAGTGATGCACCCTATGACACAGAGGAAAAAGATCAAGCCTTGGATACACAGACCAAACATGCATTCATAGTTCATTTAGCTGCACATGTGATTTGTTGACAATAAAGAAACTGTGTGTGTGTGTGTGTGTGTGTGTGTGTGTGTGTGTGTGGGTCCATTTCCTCCACAGCCTGAGAGAGAAGTGGACTTACCAGATCCAGATGACCTGCAGTCTTTCCGTGACAAGAGGGCGTACTTCCAAAAGATCGGTAAGTCAATCTGACAAAGCAGCCATTAGTGAGACTAATATTATAAGTTGTAAAGGCTTCGCTCACTGATGTTTAAATGCTTCACATAGCACTTTGAATCATTGTGCTTACACCAATATATTTTTGGTTTTCTTCATTCCTCACCATCCGTCCTGAAGGCGCTCAGCCCAACAGTGAAATCAAACCCCAAAAGCCTCGGCGGCTGCCCCCCTCCAACCCGCCCAGACAGCAGCAACGCTCCCCGCCATTATCTCCTCCATCACCCCCACCTACAAAATCCAAACCTAAAGGTAAGACGATGAAACAAGTTCAGGGGGCTAGATACTGTAGTATTTTGTGGCCCCTAAAGGAGAAGGAGTTGTTTTATTTTGTCCTCTTGTTTTTATTTTATTCTGTTTCTCTTATCCCACAGTGAAGCCTGCCCATGACCCTCCTGCCAGGGAAGCAAACCCCCCGAAACCAAAACCTAAACCTATCAAGCCTGAGGTGGAACCCACCTCCAACATCCGAGAAATCATCAAACAGTATAACAACCGACCACAACCAGACCCCAAACCCTTTGAGCCTGTCAGGTCAGTTCCAGTTCTCCATCTTCAACAAAGTTTCGTCATATCTAAGATCCAGCTGGATCCTGCCTGGACCCTCTACACCAACTGTGTGAATTAAAACTTCTGAATGGGGGTAAACCTCATTCTGCGCTTTCTCTTCTCTTTCTGCAGAAAATATAATAGAGGAAGGATGTTAGCTCTGTATATGTAATGTCGTCTGTAATGTCTGTCATATACTGTCTTTACTCTCTTCACAGACATCCTGTAAAGCACTTCGTAAAGAGGAGTGACCCCAAAGAGGAAGCTCTGGCTAAACTCAAAGACAAAGCACCAGTGTCAAATCACAAGGTCAGAGTTGTCCGGAAATGAATCCACCCTCATGTTTGATAAAATCTCTGTTTGATAAAATGAATGTTCCAAAATCATCACTTATGTCGCTAGATGAAACGGTCTTAATCAATTTTATTTGTTTTTGTATCAAAATAATACATCAGCTGGAGAATATAGCGTCGATAAAATAATGGAATCAGTATTTAAGTCCATAGAACGATAGATGTCTCTTCCTATTACATTGACAGGGAGCGATCACTCAGTACAAACGTATTTAGAATGAGAGGTGTCCTAGAGTTTGCCTGTCTCTGTTGAAATATCCAAATCTTTGGTAATATTTGGAGGCACAGTTGGGTGCCATAATGTTCTATTCCTCTATTGAAGACACTCATACTCCGTTCAGCTACCATTACATTTGGATCTGTAGGAGCACATACTGCTCTACACTGGTTTATATGGTTAATACATGGTAAGAGGAAAAGAAATATATAAAGAATTATTTCTTCAAAAATCTGCAATTGAGGAGATTTTATCTCTTCTTTGCAAAACCAGTCATTGGTTATTCCTGCACTTTCATCCAATTATTATCAAGAACTGCAACAGTAATAATTTGATATCATTAATATACAACTGGCTCCATCTGGTTCTATTGAAACCTCAGTATCCAAACTTGATGAGTGGAGGAAGATTTAAAAGGCGACATTCCAAATAATAACTGGAACAACACAAACGTGAGGAGACACAAACAGGCCACACCAATTTAAAGCTACATCAATGTAATTGGTTGATGTGAACTTATGTAACCAGCGGTCCAACTGAATAAATAAAGCCTAACAGTAATATGCCTGACACATGTTTTAAATGTAATGAGGTACAAGGAGCATTTTCACATTGTGTTTAGGATGGCGTGGAAAGGTTTGGGACATAGTCAGTATGAAATCAATACTCTCTGAAGCCACTGTATACTGTTTGATACATCCTCACATTTTCCTGTCCGTCTTTCCCGCCTGCAGAAGAAGTGGGTGCCTCCTCCAGCGCCCGGGAAGCCTGAGAGGGACCAGTCTCCTCTCAGTTCCCCTCCGTCTTCACCTCCCTCCACCGGGTGCCCACGCGTCATCTCCAGCAACATGAAGCAGAAGCAGCGCTCCCTGGAAGACCTGTTCGGCTCGCAGCGCTCCAACCAGCCTCCGCCCGCTCCCCCCGACTCCCCACCGCCTCCTCTACACCTAGCACCCAACCTGCAGGAGATCCCTGACCCACCACCCATGGCCGCCCCATCTCTCAGTGCGACATTAGGTTTACCAGGATTATAAAAGCCTCTTATATGATCTCATGTTTTAGCTGATAAATGTTGCTAACGAGCAGTTTCATTCATGTGCCCTTCATCTACTGTTTAGTACCTGAAGCTGTGATGCTGCCAGAGGAGGACGGCATTCGCTCCATGCTCCAGCGCTTTTCTGCTGGGGTCTACTTCTCTCACTCCAACATGCCGGGAAAAGTGTTCATGCGAAAAGAAGTAAGAAATAAACACACACACACACACACACACACACACACACACACACACACACACACACACACACACACACACACACACACACACACATTTATCAGGAGACCAGTCATTCACTTATCCCATATTTTCCTCTTCTTCTTCTTCTTCTATGTAACCTTTGTTTCGATTGTTTCTTTGATAACTTATGATTCATCAGCTCCAGCAGCTGAATTATCCACAGAGATTTCCTCCTCTCCATAACAAACACACCAGGGGGTTAAAACCAGTAGAAACACAGAATAAAGCAGTTTACATTTAAAAATCAGTGATTAACCGACACAGTTGAACAGACACAGGATGAGCGGCTGGGAGCTGAGCTGTCTAACATTTCCTCAGCTTGTTTCTCTGATAGCTTCAGATCCAGACGTCCGACGACTAAAATCCTTCATCTCTAAAATGACCTGTACCCCCTCCTGAAAGTGGTTTCAGATGCGCATTTCTGATTTCAGCCATTTGCCCTTAGATGGTCTGTGCACACAGCGGTGGGTAGGGACAAAGTAAAGCATGTGGAGCATCATGTCTCAGAACAAACCGCACACGTCCTAAAGAGGGAATCATAGTCAGTATCCTGCAGCCGGAATGTGCTGCTTGTCTGGAGAGTTGACGTGTATCAACGTGGAGAGACGGGACAGTGACGTATCCTCACAGGTCCTCGCTGATGTTTGTTTGTTCCCTTTGAACCTCACTGACCTCTCCAGCAGCCGCCACCCCTCCAGACAGGAGTCGAATCAACCAATCAACTTGCGCGATGCACAGGTGTATCCAACTTGTAGTTGAGATTCGGGAGGAGGCATAAGCAAAGGCTCCACTGTGACCTACAATGACTTTTTATACGGTGGCCCTGAGCAGACACAAGCGTGGTCCGCTGAAGGTGTATTCCTAACCACAGCAGTGTGGGTCGAGTTCAACCCAAGACCGTATGCTGTATATCATCCCCTCTCTCTCTCTCTCTCTCTCTCTCTCTCTCTCACTGTCGCTGTTGAATTAAGGCAAAAAGTAGCTTCTTGTTCAATGCTTTGTGACTTTTGAAGTGAAAAGCATTGAACAACAAGTGCGTCCCAATCAGGTTCATCACTTTTTAGTGTCCCCCGGAAACACTTCCGTTGTGTTGTGAGTGTTTGCAGCACACGTGTTGTTCAAATCTAACCCTAACCCACCATAGAATGAATATTTACTGTATAATATATGTATAGAATATTAACTTTTCATCTGCACCACCTGCACCAGGAGAAATAACAAGGAAAAACACAGCTGTTTTCACTCTGGTATTTCACTAAACATTAGATTTGAACTGGACACCTCACTTCTATAAAAGCCCACTTCTCTAACCATAAGTCTAATGTATTTGTCTCCAGGTGTTTTATCCCAGAGAGATGTTCAACCAGCCTTACATCCTCAACCTGCTGTGTGAACAGGTTAGTGGATTTAAAGTTGTCTGATACACTGTATATTTATCTACAGTATTCTTCATGCACTTTAGAGGCAGTAAACTCTCACGCTGACATTGCCGTTGTGTAATGTTTTTAAGATCATGAGGGACACATACTCCGACGGCTGTGTGAGGATCAGCAGAGAGGAGAGGAGGAAGATGAAGGATCTGCTGGGTGAGGGTTGTGACAGATTATCAGCAGGCTGGATGCTGCAGTTGTTGCAGTGTCAAATAAAATGTTCATAATACAAGCTGAGAAAAACATCAGGATCTCTCTCTATCAGAGGATGGAGGGAATACTCTGTTTCAGTATGCACAGGATCACTCACTATCATCTTTACCGTTCGTCCCTCCATAGCCAATTTCAGTGTGGGAACGACTATAAGCACCATCCAGGATGACCTCATGAAGAAGAGGATTGTCATGGCCGCTCGAGACAACTGGGAAAACTACTTCAGTCGACTGTTCCCTGTGAAGGTGAGATGAAAGCATTGCAGGATCTATTATTATATGGCATTGCAGCTACATTCATAAAGCACATTCCACACACAGAGGCAAATTTAAAGGTACAAAAAAAAATATTAGAACAACATTCAACTAGAATCACCTCCTCATGGTTTTCTGCCTCCTCCACTCAGACTAGTTTCAGGTTACATCCTTGTTTATCCAGAGTCATTATGACCATTTTTGTGAATTTTTTTCATAATTGCTGTGTGAAGTCTTGAGTAATGGCTTGAGATATTGCATTCACAAGGCCAAAATCATGTTTTGGGAGGTCACAATGACCTTGACCTTTGACCTTTGACCACCAAAATCTAATCCCTTCATCCTTGAGTCCTTGTGAATGATTGTGCCAAATTTGAAAATGTCCAGGCATTACAGAGATATCATGTCCACGAGAATAACCTGAAAACAACCTGGACGGACAACCTGAAAACAATATGCCTCCAGCTCTGACTGTCGCCTGCACCGAGGAATAAAAACAGCAAAGCAATATGAAACAGAATAAAACTAATTAAGATAGAATAAAAATGAATGAAATACAGTTACAGTGCGGTGATGATTTTTACGTTTCCCCAAATGCAACAAAAGAAATGAAAGTGCAGAAGAGAAATATTCACCATTTACAAATATTAAAAACACCTTTCCCTCCTCTGTGTGTGCTTGTTGCAGGCGGACGGCGGGGATGCTCAGGTGCTGGGTGTCTCTCATCGTGGGATTCATCTCTTGAAGGTCATCAGAGCTTCAGGCATCATCCCCAAACATCTCCGTCTGCTGAGAGGCTACAGGTAAACAAGCAACTGATCCAACACAACGGATCATCACTTCGTTAAATCACTTTGTGTAAAATGGTTTGAGTCTGAGGAAATTGATAAGTTTTCATTTATGTTTCATGCTAAACATTTGTCCCAACCTAAATGGGATTTCAAGATATAAGGAATGGCTTTGTAACCATATATAAATGTTACTGTGAGAATAAACACAAATCAAACATACTTGCAACACCATTGCAGATTCAGTCTCTAAGGGCCATTCTGAAATAAACAATGCATGAAATCTACTGTGGCCTCTATCTGACTTGGCGGTTGGCAGTTTGATACCCAGCAGGATGAAAGTGTCCTTGGGAAAGACACTGAAGCCCAGATTACTCCCGGTGGCCAGGGCAGCGCCGTGCACATCGGTTATAGATAATAAAAATGTTCTGTATTTAATCCAAACATTGATCTTTGAAACGAATGAGAGAAATACTTGCTTTTTAATGCCTCCCTCTTGCTGCAGGCTCACAGGTGAGCTGTGATGTCACAGCCACACAGACAGGTCTCTATTGGAGAGAAATATCCGGCTCTGTAGCTGCCAAGTTCTCCTCTGGGTCATTAACTTTGAAAGCAGTTAAATGATGTTGATGAGAGCGGTGAGAGTAAACTCAAACTGTGAAACTCCAGCCTCTAAAGCCTGAGACGAACTGCAGAGTTGGTGATAATCCTCTGTGGGTCCATCAGTACAAATGACACATTTCACATTAAACAAAGTCATTTTTCCAGTGTAGATATAAACATTTGGATTAGTGCAGCTTTAATTCATAATATCCTAGGAATTCTCTCATATTCATTCTCTACTCATTCTTCTACAAGCTCTACTTTTTATAATCAATCTGATGTTGTTGCTTTCATTTTAAACTTTGTAGCTCATGTCTCTTGCACAGAATTTGAACTCAGGTCTGCATGACTGTAGTTTTGCAGAGTTGCTGTCGGTCGACCTCCAGGGTTCAGACCGAGTGGAGCTGGAACTGAAGAGTGAGAACCTGGTGCTGCAGTCCGCCAGAGCCCCTCAGATCACCGCCATGATCCGACTGTTCCTTCAGGAGCTCATCAAGGTAGTTTCTTTATCGTCATCGTTCATTTTATCATCTGTCCTTTTAACGCTCTGTGGCATCATGGCCATGACCATGTGACACCCCGATGCTTGTGTCAGAGCCCCATCACTTTCAGCCCATGTATCATCCTCCTGGACGTCTGTCTCTCTGCTCTCTAGGACTCTGGCCATGTCGTTGCCCTGAAGAGTTTTGTGACAGATGACAAGAGTTTGCTCAGTTTCAGCAGAGGTGACATCATCAAACTGCTGCCAATGGAAGGACTCCAGACAGGTGAACTCGTCTAACTATCTAACTGTCTGTCTGTCTGTCAATTTTCTCAGCAAGTGCTCATCCAATCCACTTCCAAACTTCCAGGGTGTATTGCTGAGGACCCGAGGGAGCACAGTGTTGACTGTGAAGGTTTTTCGATGAGTGGTTCTAAAGAAATATCGCTAATATAATATCGCCTTTCTACGTTACTTGATGTGAACGAAAAGCTGGAACTACTTTACAAGGGCAGTGCAGCGCCTGGACATTTTATTTATTATTCCTAAAACCCCTGCACATGCCAGGGAAGGTGGAACTCAACTGCATCTGCACTTTGAGTGTGAGGTCAAGCAATCAGCTTCTAGCAACAGGCACATTTTGAAAAGACACTGCACTAGTTGCAATGATGCTAGATGTACTGTATGTTTGTGATAATCTCAGGTTAGACTTTGTCTGGTCTATTTACCATCAAATAACTTTTCTGTGTGTGGTCCATAGGCTGGCGTTTCGGTTCCATGGGAGGGCGCTCTGGTCTTTTCCCAGAAGAAGTCACTCAGCCATCTGCGGCCCCGGACTACCACTGCTTCCACCTTGACCGAAGAGATGATAGGAGGAAAAGCATGAGGGGTGCTACACCTGTCAGTCCGCCCAAAGGCCACCCATCTCCAGGTCCCGTCAGCAGACGCAACGACAGGGCTGATTCGAAGCGGCCCAGCAGAGAGGCCTTGCCCCAGGGTTTGGGACAGGGATTGGTGTCAGGATCAGCACGCAGCTCAATTCAGGGCTCAGTACTTGACATGGAGATCCTCTCAGCCATGGCTAAGTTTGCCATGAAGTACTTTAGGTAATCATACCTAAAAAGATGTTGAATATGTTGTTGATTCCACTGAGGTAGTTTGGTTTCATGTAACATGGTGTGGTTAATTCTGTGCTACTGTTATTTCTCTATTAAAGAGTGGGGGGTACAGGTCTGCCGGCCAGTGGAAGGAACTTTTCAGAGGTGGTTCAACACACACAGGTAAAACTTCCCATGTTTGTGTAATTGTTCCTCATACATTTTTTGTCCGTGAACACATCTGTACATGTGTACAATAAGCCTTCGTATAAGCTGCTGTCTGTCTAAAATGCTAGAATCACTGCAGACCTGATTATAGTGAATTAACTGCTGCCACTGCTGTTGTTCACTCGCTGACTCGTTTTAAGTGATTCTGCTTAGACATGGTCCAAATCAGAGGTCAGACGTTTCAAATTAAATCCCCAGATTGTTATTAAAGATGTCATATAGATGTATATAACAGCTTGCTATCGAAGTTTCCCAGATATTTAATTTCCTTAGCTGTCAAAGTGAACAACCATGTTAGTGAGACTTCCTGAATAAATACAATTTAACTAACTGAAGCATGTTTTATTTTCATGCAGGTCCCCATACAGGAGTCCCTCATCCTCTACAATGATCCTGAAATCAATGATTTATCCGTCCAGTGCTTCACGAGTGAGTTCATCCACACTAACCTGCTAACATTCACTGAGACCACTGTTTTGTTTGTTTGTTCCTCCGTCATCCTTCCATTTATCTGCTCCTCCAGACTTGATGCAGTTCATGGGTGACATACCAATGAAGAAGAATAACAACCAGTCAAACTGCCTGAGCCATATCTTACTGGTCAGTGTCATTCACACTGTATATCTGTACGATACATGGATTTCAGATAGACTGAGACTTTGACTTTGGGGTTTAAAGAAGAGTTTCTCTGTTCTGTTCAGCTAGGGAAGGAGAAGGAGCTGCTGAGAGATGAAATCTACTGCCAGGTCATCAGGCAGACCACCAACAACCCGACCAAGTGAGTCTCTGGCATTTTTATATCATATCAAGCACATGTTAATATCAACTAATGACAGGAAATAGATTAATTCCTTAAGTTCTGCAAATTCTTAAAGCTGATATATTAATGCTTGGTTGATTTACTTTAGTGCTAAAGGAAAGTGCTGCTTTCACATTTCTGTGATTTTCATCCAAACTCTACAGCACATACACAGTAAACACAGGGGAGAGCAGCAGCAGGCGAGCATTGAGAACCAAAAAGCAAAATCTTAACCAGCAACAAGAGTATCACTCCAGACTTTCTTCTCACTATTTCTTAGTTATGGTCTGATCATTGTGCGTCACCTCCACAGATCCAGCTGTACCCTCGGCTGGCGGCTGCTCAGCCTGATGACCGGGTTCTTCTCCTGCTCTGGTACTCTTCAGCCGTACGTCACACATCATCTACACTCCATCTCTCAGGACTACGAGCACCCATACCAAGGTAGGAGACACACAAGACAGTGGATACACGCTCATATCAGCTGCAAATAACACACACACACACACTCCCACAAAAATGCTAATCTTTACACGTCTTGCCCCTCAGAGCTGGCACGCTTGTGTCAGGATAACCTCCAGCGAACTCTCAGTTTTGGCGGTCGCCGTAGCCTCCCGTCAGATATCGAGATGGAAGCCATTCTGGTAAGTTAATATACACACTAATGCACATGAAAGCAAATCTCTCATGATGTTTTTCAACTGTTTTTGCTATGGTTTCCTGCAGGCTGGCAAAAACTTTCGCCGTACTCCTCTCCAGCTGCCAGGAGGCGTAGACTTCGCCATCAAGATACGCAGCTTCACTGTAAGATTGATTTAAACCTGCTTATCTTTGAACAAACCATCTGTCTGTTTGCTTAGAGTTAACATCCCTGCGGTTGTTCTTCTTATCTTCCACTAGATGGCAGCAGATGCGGCAGCAGACATCTGTAAAAACATGGGTCTCTCAGAACCCGCAGAGATCAAAGAGTTCGTCATCCTCGCCATTAGACTCAAAGGTAAATTAGATTGATGCTCTGTGTACGTGATGTAGTGAAGTGGTGTTAGACTCATATATTAGTTTAAAGATGTGATCTTAACTGTTCTTAAATTCTTAGATTTTAACTGTAGCTTGTTGTTTACAACAGGCCCTCATCCTGAGTTAAATATATTGATGTTATTTTTCTATATGCCTTCCTCCTCCTCCTCCTCCTCCTCCTCCTCCTCCTCCAGCTGATTCAGCAGCTTTTCTACTCTGACTAAAGTGAAATTCTGGAACATCTTACACAAAAACAGATGCTTTTGTCCGTCAAAAGATTAAATTTAAAGGGTCACGTCAGTAAAATGACATGAATAAGGTATTTTCTCATGTAACTCCAGTAGAGTGTTTGTCAAACTTTTTCTGACCAAGGACTTAACCACTAAAATGAAACTCACCGACCACCTAACTCCACAAACACCCCCCAAAACCAGCGAGGTCTACTACTTCTGCGGAAGTATGGTGAGCTTGCGTGGAAATACAGTATTACAGCTGGGAGTTTGAATGATCAAATACCCGCATCAAGTCGCTTCACCTTGCCTCCTCTGTCCGAGGTTTAATTCGATTTTCTTGTAAATGACCTGATCCTAAGCCACCGCTGCATGATCTTGTCTGTTGTCCGTGTTTTATAGTTAATAGGCTGATAACTGGTGAAATTTAGCGCAGTCCCAAGGCCGGCTAACCGTTAGCTTCCTCCACATTTCCCTTCAGATGTAACACAGATCATTTTTGACATAAATCGTAAAAGATAAACCTTAAACTGGCGAAGCTGCATGAGTAGAATGGTTACAGTAAAATGTTTATTAGTGCTGATAAGGTTCAATAAGGCAATCCAATAATAACATGTGGAGTCTGAGGATTTGCTGCTGAAATGTGGCTCTTTCAGAACAACCGAGTGAACCTTTAACAGCCGCGTAAGATGCGAGTTAAACAGATAAAACAACAGGTTAACAGATTGGTGTCCTGCTCCTCCTCCGTCAGGCGGGTTGGTGCGCCCCCTCCATCCTGAGGAGTATCTGTTCGACTTCCTGCTGGACGACAACTCCATGTTCTTGTCTCTGAGGAGAGTGATGTGGAGGAGCCCCCTGTCCTTCAGGAGCGACCTCTACCTGGAGTTCCACTACCAGCAGGTGACCAGCTCAGTTCACAGCAGCTTCTCTAACCACTGCTCCAGCTCCCATCTCACTGTTATCTATTTCATCTGTGTGTGTGTGTGTGTGT
Source organism: Seriola aureovittata (assembly GCF_021018895.1). Classification (NCBI taxonomy): domain Eukaryota; kingdom Metazoa; phylum Chordata; class Actinopteri; order Carangiformes; family Carangidae; genus Seriola; species Seriola aureovittata. The sequence continues at coordinate 20,277,366 of NC_079384.1, read as the reverse complement.
GTGTAGCTCCTGAGTGACTACCTGAGTTGGCGGCTGATGGTTCCTCTGGCTGCAGATGGTTCTCCATCAGTCCAGCACATAGCAGAGCTAACAGCTCTGCAGCATCTGGCTCAGGGACAAGGGAACCCCCCCTCACTGTGAGTCTCAGTCTCAGTAATCCAATACTGATCAATGCAGGACTGTAATATTTGTGGAGACTGGTCCGTTGGTTAGCATAGCTTAGGATAACGTCTGGAAGCAGAGTGAAACAGCTAGTTAAAGAATACACCAACACTGAAGCAGGAATATAAAACTTTGCGGTTTGAGGGGGAGTTTGAAGCTGGTACTATTTCCTGACAGTGTATCCATCCACCAGGCACAGAGCCAGGCTAGCTGTTTCCCCCTGCCTCTGGTCTTTATGCTAAGCTAGGCTAACCATGTCCTGACTCCAGCTCAAAACTTAACACACAGACAAGAGATTGATATTGATCTTCTCATCTCACTTTTGGAAAGAAAGCAAAGTGTTCAACTATTCCTGTAAGGCGTTGTATACAGGAAGTGCAGTTAAAATAATAAACATATAACATCAGCAGAATTTTTGATTAGGATGAATGTATATATTTATATATATTTAAGGAACTGTGACAAAGCTGTGTAGTGTACCAAACTAATATCACTCCACTATCATCTAAATATAAGTATGGGTTTTGTGTATTGACACCTGTTTGTGTGTTTGTCTGTCAGGCCAGAGGTGAAGGAGTACCTGCCCTCACAGGACAGGGTCAGCATTAAAGCTGAGGAGATCCATTCACTGTGTCTGCGTCAAATACTCACCCTGCAGTCCCTCAGTCCTCAGGACGCCAAGATACGACTCATCAGTGAGTAGTACCTCCTCCTCTCTTGTTTCCTCTCTGCTCTCCTGTTTACATCATAACTGATAATAACTGTATTTGTCCGAATCTTTCAGAGTTCATGAGCACGCTGCCTTTGTTTGGCTCCAACACTTTCTTGGCCCAGAAGGTCAGCCTGCGTGGCTGTCCCTCCCCCTGCGTGGTCAGCATGGGCCCTGAGGGAGTGCTGTTCATTAACCCTAAAACACAGGTACAACATTGTTTCTAACATTCATAACATTCAAACTTAACCTTTTTCATACTCAATTATTATAAGGTATAAATGTTTAGGCAAACTGTAAATGTAAGGTCAAGTGTCACAAAGTCTCACATTTTCTTAGTGTAAGGTCTCAGATACCATCAAATTTGACTTTTTATTTTTTCACCAAGAAATGCCAGATTTCTTGTCAAGACTCCGATGAATCCAGAACAAGTTTAGGGGTACAGCTTCACTCAGTGGCAATCCTAGCTGTAGAAAACTTTTGGCAGATGCTACAATTTACAGATGTACCCTAAACGCCTCAAAAGCAAGCTATGGAGAGACCTCAGAGCTCACATCATCAGAGGCACTGTGTCTTTATTGGAAGTTTAAGGGGGTTTATAGTTGTCATTACAAAATGTGCAACTATGAGGGGCCATCTGGGGGCCCCTTTTCCCCTCTGGCGCTTTTCTACACATGTCCATTTCACATGTTCAGGGATTTAGAGTCATTTTTCAGTCAGAAACAAGTTAGGTTGGTAAAGCTCGGATCTCAAGCAGCATTTGGCCTCAGTTGGGACCCAAATCTCTCTCCTGATAATAAAGAAATTCTGAGTGGATAACAGACACTAACTGCCCAACATGTAGTATCATCCATCTGATCACTGACGTTTCTCTCCTCTGCAGGAGCACGTGTTTCTGATTCCTCTGGCAGATGTGCAGTCCATGAAAACCATCCGCGCCAAGAAACAGGGCAAAATGCCATCAGTCGACATCAATTACGGCAGTCCAGCTCGGCCCGCAAAAGTCACCATTCATCTCAAACAGGTGACGACTTACACTTGTTATTACATATTGATTTTGTATAATATGATTACACAGGGAATATAGTTGTAATGAGTCCTGAGAGAAACCCTGTCGTAACAGAATGATCCGAAATTTCCTCCAGCGTCACATGAAAAATTAGACATTATTGTCCATAAAGATATTTGTTGAGGAGCAGTGGGAAAAATGTACAAATGGATATTTTTATATGAACAACAGTGTAACATGTCATAGTCTCAGCTCTATTGAGCATGTTAGCATCTCCCTCATCACTGTTTGCTTTTATCGGCTGCAGCCTTAAGTTTTGATTGAGTCTCACAGCTTGGAAGCTGCTGAACATCTTGGAGCATTTAGCAGCTAAAGAGACAGACATTTTTCTGATGAACAATGAATATTGGACTGACATTGGCAGACCCAAATCCATGCTAATGCTGCTAACGTTTGCTGGATGTGTAAAGAGAAAACATTTCGCTAAAACAACCTTGATATCAGGTTTTCAGCTTGTTCCACTGTGACCAAGAAAAATCGACACTTTTTCCTGGCTTTATGGGAACTGGCTGTTGCTATGGATTTCATTATATTTAAATTTAAAAATGCACTGGTCAAAAGTCAGATAAAATAATCCTGGAGATTTGTGCACACACACCTCAAATTTAATGTGTCCCTCTGTCTTCCAGGTGAAAGAGTTGTGCCACATCCTCGCTCTGATAATGGAAGAGTTGATTGGGCCACCAGCCAGCAGCTCTGTTTCCAGTAACCTGTAGAGACACACACACACACACACACACACACACACACACACACACACACACACACACACACACACACACACACACACACACACACACACAGACACTTGCACAGTGTGTGAGTTTTTGTTAATCACTGTCTTCTGTCACTGACTTTATTTTTATGTACTTTTTTTGTTAATTTATCTTTTGTTTTTTTTTCAGTGTAACTTGAAAACTGTGTCACTAATATGAACAATGAACATGAATACACAGACATGATGCTGACATCATCTTCAGTGTTAGGTTGTCTGAGAGGAAATGATTATACGATTCAGGAGTGACTGGCGTAATTCACCAGCTGTTGTATGAATGTCAACCAACGCCTTAAAATTGCTTTCAGTGTAAAGTTTGTCATTATCATTATTGGAAGTTATTTTAATAATATTTTGAGATATATGAGAATAATTTATAAGCATTAAAGATATATGTTGATTTAATTCATCTCATGTTTATTTCTTTTATATTTTCTTATACCGATGCTGCAACAAATGTAACTGATTTTGAGAAAGAAAAGTTTCTGTTTTAAATAGATTCTAAACTTTCTGTTGTAACTTTAAAAGAACTGAACATGATCTGGTTTGAAGTGTAATGTCCATCTCTGCTGGAGCAAACAAGCACAATGTCATCTATTCCTTAACCTACTGTACTAATTACTTTTTGAAGGAATTACTTAAGTCTATAAAATGTCATAAAAGAATAAATATATTTAAAGTGATGTGTTCTGTTTTGTCCAATCAAGTCCAAAATATATTCAGTTGTAAAGCCGATTAAAAGGTGCAAATAGAAAATGTTTGCACTTTTTGTTCGTCAGTTTCAATTTTAATTAATTTTCAATGAATCATTTTAGCTCTTATTTTCATATATACTACTGCAAATACTTGAAATTAATTACAAGAAAAAAAAGTGCTGTAAAATTACTTGATTACATGTAAAAGTCCTGCATTCAATTTCTTAAGTAAAAGTATGTAAACAATCAGTAAAATGTACTCAGAGTATTAAAAGGAGAAACAAACAAAAACAAAAAAAAACAACTTGTGTTTTCTCACGGTGCTGAATTTCTTTTGCAGCAGCACTTTATACTTTATTTATCCTGATTAGAAACATACTGCACAGAACAAATCAACCATGATATTCTTAAATGCTTTTTAGCAAAATTATCATTCCAGTGACACAAACAGGAGTTCAACTTCACATACACATTCTTTTGCATTAAATAAAAGTCGTGCTGTGTTTGACGCCGACATGTTTTCAGTGATTCAGCTCTGAGGTCAGAGTGAAGAAGGAGTGATGAAGGACAGATGAACAGGTGGAGGATGGGTTTTTAAGATTTTTTTTAAGTCTATCACAATAGATGTGGAAAAAAGTGGAAAAACAACAAATTGAAATAAAAAATAAATGAATTTAAAAATAAATCGGGCCCTGACAAACTGCAAATTGATGTTTTTTGTTCAAATTAGATAATGAGTAAGCTTCAGACAGGGTTTCAGCAGGTTCACCCAGGTCAACTTTAAGACCCTTTTAAATCCTGCTCCAGAGTAAAACCAGTGCGGATGATACGGCCTCGAATTATTCACCAAGTGGTCAAACATTTACATCACATTTCTGTCAGTATTTGTAATGCCTAATAATATTCTTCATTAATAGTTAATCACGATATGGATAAGCAGCAGGACACGGAGGAAAGACCTGCAGAAACCCTGAGAGCCAGGCTAAAAGTTTACACAGGTTTGTCAGTCTTTAAGCTAAGCTAAACTAAGCTAGGCTAAGCTAAGCTAACTAGCTGCTGGTTGTATCTTCATATTTACTGTGAAGACATAAGAGTGGCATGACTCCGAACATGTAACTCTCAGCTAGAAAGAACTGTTCTGACACTGATGCTGCGTTCACAGACTGAATTTAAAAGAAAAATTGCAGCGTTCCGTGAAAGCTGATTTACAAAATATCTGAACTTGTGCTGCGTTCAGGCGACAGCGGTTAGAATCAAGATTAAACGGAGAAAAAAAATTATCATTAAAAGCTAAAGTGACGCCGGAGCTGCATGTGTTCCGACTCTATAAATAAAAGAAACAAGAGGACGTAGAACAGTAGAAAGTACTGGTGGGAAAGAGGGGGTGTAACAAGTCAGCTTTTGATGGTGGGGGGGTGGGGGGGTGTCAAGTCAGTCGTCAGTCCGTCTCCTGGAGGCCGCAGCGCCTCCTGAACTCCTGCCCTCGCTCATGGATCCATTTATTTGATACTGCGGAGCCACAGAGAGGAGACAGCGTCAGACGTGCAAGTCTTATGTTGTTGCCTGGCGACAGGTTTCTACGTCACGTGTCAGGGACCTGATGAACTCACCCCACTTGTTTCCCACCAGAACGGGACAGGCAGCGTGTCTGGTCCGATAGTCTCCCTCTCCGCTGGGGTACAGGTTGTACCAGAACACCGCCGTCCCCTGGAGACACAAAGTCACAGATGCATCCGACATACAAAAATGTCAAAAAACGTCATAGTATTGTATGGCATAAAATTTCAAAAAACGTCACAGTATAATAAGGCATAAAAATGTCAAAAAATGTCATAGTATAGTCAGGCACAAAACGTCACCATATAATAAGGCAAAAAAAAAGCCAAAAAAAGTCATATTATAGTAGAGCATAAAAATGGCAAAAAACGTCATAGTATAATAAGGCATAAAAATGCCATAAAAACGTCATAGTATAGTCAGGCACAAAACGTCAGAGTATAGTAAGGCAAAAAAAGTCATAGTATAATAAGTATTGTATGGCATAAAATTGTCAAAAAACGTCATAGTATTGTATGGCATAAAATTTCATATTATACATAATATGCATAAATAAGTATTGTATGGCATAAAAATGTCAAAAAACGTCATAGTATTGTATGGCATAACATTTCAAAAAATGTCATAGTATAGTCAGGCATAAAATTTAAAAAAAACGTCATAGTATAGTAAGGCATAAAAATGCCAAAAAATCACATATTATAGTAGAGCATAAAAATGTCAAAAAACGTCATAGTATTGTATGGCATAAAATTTCAAAAAACGTCATAGTATAATAAGGCATAAAATTTAAAAAAAACGTCATAGTATAGTCAGGCACAAAACGTCACAGTATAATAAGGCAAAAAAAAAGCCCAAAAAAGTCATATTATAGTAGAGCATAAAAATGGCAAAAAACGTCATAGTATAGTAAGGCATAAAAATGCCCCAAAAAAGTCTATACAGTATATTAAGTATAGTCAGGCACAAAACGTCACAGTATAGTAAGGCATAAAAATGCCAAAAAAATACATATTATTGTATGGCATAAAAATGTCAAAAAACGTCATAGTATTGTATGGCATAAAATTTCAAAAAATGTCATAGTATAGTCAGGCACAAAACGTCACAGTATAGTAAGGCATAAAAATGCCAAAAAATCACATATTATAGTAGAGCATGAAAATGTCAAAAAACGTCATACTATTGTATGGCATAAAATTTCAAAAAACATCATAGTATAATAAGGCATAAAATGTCAAAAAATGTCATAGTATAGTCAGGCACAAAACGTCACAGTATGGTAAGGCATAAAAATGCCAAAAAATCACATGTTATAGTAGAGCATAAAAATGTCAAAAAACGTCATAGTATTGTATGGCATAAAATTTCAAAAAACGTCATAGTATAATAAGGCATAAAATTTCAAAAAATGTCATAGTATAGTCAGGCACAAAACGTCACAGTATAGTAAGGCAAAAAAAAAGCCAAAAAAAGTCATATTATAGTAGAGCATAAAAATGGCAAAAAACGTCATAGTATTGTATGGCATAAAATTTCAAAAAATGTCATAGTATAGTCAGGCACAAAACGTCACAGTATAATAAGGCAAAAAAAAAGCCAAAAAAAGTCATATTATAGTAGAGCATAAAAATGGCAAAAAACGTCATAGTATAGTAAGGCATAAAAATGCCCCAAAAAAGTCTATACAGTATATTAAGTATAGTCAGGCACAAAACGTCACAGTATAGTAAGGCATAAAAATGCCAAAAAAATACATATTATAGTAGAGCACGAAAATGTCAAAAAACGTCATAGTATTGTATGGCATAAAATTTCAAAAAACGTCATAGTATAATAAGGCATAAAATTTCAAAAAATGTCATAGTATAGTCAGGCACAAAACGTCACAGTATAGTAAGGCTAAAAAAATGCCAAAAAAAGTCATAGTATAATAAGTATTGTATGGCATAAAATTGTCAAAAAACGTCATAGTATTGTATGGCATAAAATTTCATATTATACATAATATGCATAAATAAGTATTGTATGGCATAAAAATGTCAAAAAACGTCATAGTATTGTATGGCATAAAATTTCATATTATACATAATATGCATAAATAAGTATTGTATGGCATAAAATTTCAAAAAAACGTCATAGTATAATAAGGCATAAAATTTCAAAAAATGTCATAGTATAGTCAGGCACAAAACGTCACAGTATAGTAAGGCATAAAAATGCCATAAAAATACATATTATAGTAGAGCATAAAAATGTCAAAAAACGTCATAGTATTGTATGGCATAAAATTTCAAAAAACGTCATAGTATAATAAGGCATAAAATTTCAAAAAATGTCATAGTATAGTCAGGCACAAAACATCACAGTATAGTAAGGCATAAAAATGCCAAAAAAAAGTCATATTGTAGTAGAGCATAAAAATGGCAAAAAACGTCATGGGATTTATTAACCCTCAGGGGTCCCTCTGTCCTTTTTTGGACATTTTCTTTACTTTTCTTTTTTGATTTGCTGATCATTTTGGCTGTGTTACAGCTGAAGGTATGGATTTCTGCAAGAAAGGGTCTTTTTTTACATATTTTTAAAATCTAATGTCCGTTACTGTTACAGGTCTATTATACACTGGTAACACATTTTGTACCCTCTGGGGTTCCTCGCGTCCAAAAAAGGACACACAAAGAAAATGCTATAAAATCATCATATATCAATATTTTTTCTGCTTTTTTTGTATAAATCTCTTAAACCACTTCAGTTCTGCTCAAACCTACCAAATGTTTATTAGTTTTCAGGATTTTAACCCTTTAAATGCCAGTTTGAAGACATGTTGCCTCTTGTTTTATTAAAAAAAACTACACAGAATATGAGATATTTCCCACATAATACATGATTGAGGGATGTGACATTGTTTTATATCAGAGTCTTTTATATCAAGACATTTCCCAAAACCAGAATATGATCCGGGTGACTTTTGAACACTGGAAATAAATCATGTACTCATCCCGGCAGTAGCCCCCGTGGCACTCAAAATTTCCCTGGAATTTTCTAGTTATCTTTGCTTTCCAGTCTTCAGTGTTTACTCAGTTCCTGTTATTATTGTCTTATTTGTATTGTTTTTATCTATTACTTGGTCATTTGTTGTGTGTATTGTGTGTGTAAATGTGTGTGTGTGTGTGTGTGTGAGTGAGGGGGTGGAGTTGCCTTTTTTTTTTTTTTTTTGGTTTTATTCTGTTAAGAACTTTGTGTTACATTGTTTCTATGAAAAGTGTTATTAAAATAAAGTCTGATTGATTGATTGATTGATTGATTGATTGATTGATTGATTGATTGATGAAAGTAAAAAAGTTCTTATTTCTTATTCAACTCACTGTACCTTTTTGGGCCAAACAGCAGCTCTTACATCAGTGAAGACTGTGGCGCCCCCTGCCTGTACGTCACTCATCTGCAGCAGGAAGGAGGAGAGTGTCAGTGTGTGTCTAAGCTGCAGCAGTTTAGAGGCATGTCAAACACAGAGTGAGGCTCACTGACGTAGAGCAGCCAGGTGGCGATTCTGTTTCCTGTCCCCAGCTCCTCAAAAGCGTCCGGTTCGTCTTTCTGCAAAACCAGCAACACCACAGGAAACAGGAAACAAAAACTTTACGGTGGGTCTCAAGACGCGCAGGGCTTAAAGTAATAAAAAATCCTGAGCCTGAAATGTAGCAAGCATGTGCACAATGTTGCACACATGTGCAAAAAGAAATTTGCACATGTACAATATGTGCTTTGGACCAGTAAGTATGTGCAATGTAACAGACAACCGTAAACAGTACTGCGATACTACAGCAACGTTTAAGTGTTTCCTACTGAAAAACAGACAATGGGAAATAAATAAATAATGGAAAATAAATAAATATCGAAGATAAAAAAAAAAGTACAGTAACATTGACGTCTTTAAAGAACTGGTTAACTGGAGTTAAAAGTGAAATAGAAAAGGCCACTATCACTTACTTCATTCTTTTTGGGTTGTAAACAAAGGAATTGTGAAGGACAGATCATGTTCACACACGTATTTTTTGATCATAGACATTGTCAGTCATTGATGACTGAGTGTCAAGCGAAAGTGTCGCTCCCGGTAACGTAGTTGTATGTTGGAGTGCACGGACAGTAATTCATGATGAGAGGGCACCTTTATATAAACATGTGGCCCAATAATGAGAGTGAGTGTGTGTTCGGTCATTATGTTAATTGACAACTCCAATTTTCTAAAGGTAAGAAGTTTCATATTTACCCGTCCAAAGTCGAAATGAGGCTCGTACTGTCCTCCAACGCCATAGTTCGCCACCTACACACACACACACACACACACACACACACACACACACACACACACACACAAAGTTAAAAACATATATCAGACTCAATATGAATTGATTTTTGAGTTGCAGCATGTTGAGCTCTTAGGGCCACCGTAGGTTTTTTTTTTTTTTATTACCCCCTAGTACTCTGGATCCAACTTAAAAACAATTTATGGCATCTTGAAAGCACATACAGAGTGAATTCATTCATTCATTCATTTAACCAAGTGAGTGTCACCTGCAGGTCCTCAGCAGTGGTGACGTCCAGCCCAGTGATGTCCTCGATCCTCTGGTTGATCGTGTCCACCACCGGATGTTCATACGCTCCGAGCCAGGCGCTGAGAGGAGACAGGAGGAGAAAACTCACTGAGCGTCTGCACAATCAGAAACATCACAGGACGTCAGTACACACTGAGTCAGAGGGGAGAGAGGTCAGACGTCAGAAGGGTGGCACAGAGGAAAACACAGCCCAGATAGCAGAATGAAACTTCTGGCCCAATATATGGCTGAGTCCTCAGCCTGAGTCTGGGCAGGCACTTGCTTGAGTTCTGGCGGTTCCAGCTCAGCCAGAAGATTTTTTTGTATGTGCACCAGAATTGGTCAAGATTTGGAAGTAGCATCTAACAATCATGCTATATATGGCCCAGATGTAGGCCATGTAACCAGGTGTATACAGGTCTAGAAGAAAACGAGCATGTGGCCCAAGTATGGGCCAGATTAATTTTGCTATCTGGGAGAGGGAAGCAGGCAGAGGAGAAGATTTACAGTGAGGTTTATTTACAGTGAACACAACAGAAAGAACTGTCAGGACTTCACAAGAGCCAGGTGTGTTAAATAAAATATCTAGTTAAAGCTCCATATTCTCCTCTTCTCCTGTGTTTTATCTGAAGTGTTGATCCATAAGAAGATATATTTGTAGTTTTAAGAACCAAAGCCCATCTCAGTGTAGTTTTACATCTCCTCTCTCAGGCTTCACTCTGGAGATCTAGAAACAGGTCAGTGAGCCAATCAGAAGAGAGGCGGCACTGAGCCTCTCTTTTGATTGGCTGACTGTTTTCTAAGTGATCCAATAAAAATATAGCATATTTCAGGTAAACACCAAATTCAGCCAGGTTGGATGGTGGGTCCAGGTGGGCGGAGCTTGGTGAGTGCTTTGTTGTGACATCACAAAGTTGCAGAAGTCCTGACAGCTGCTTTTAAGGCTCAGTTTCTGAATACAGGCTGTGTGCATTTCTCTGTGGACTGAGGCTTTGATACTTTCACAGTATTAATATAGAACCTAGACCTGCTTTATAATCAAACAACGCATGGGCAGAGACCTTTAGACTGTATGGACCTTTAAGATTTTACAGACAAAGCTTGTGCTCCGTAACAATTTTCCTGGTAACACTTTACTTGAGTCAAAGCAGGAGAAAAGAGCTGAAGTTAAATGATTTGAAAACATCTTCATCGCTACTCCTCCATCACTGGCTAACATGAGGTCTAATTATGAAGCTGAGGGGCAGCAGCCTGGAGCCACATGTTCACCTCTGACATTATCAAAGGACAAGACATGAGGTTTAATGCTGGTTTCTGGTGGACAGCTGTGACTCATATTATATGGATGACATCATAAAGAGTCGCACATATGACAAGAAAGTCCAGGTTAATCAGACAACTGTAGAAACAGTAGAGAGAGATTATGTGAGTTAAAAACAGATGTATTTATGTTTATCAGCCCTTCTGTTTCAGTTTGAATGAGTCTACAGATTTCATTAGAGGACAGAGGCAGACTGATGCAGCATTGTAGTGCAGCAGGTAACTGTAATAATCTTTCAAATGTGGATACAAGGCTCAAAATTGGTGTGTTTAAATTTCAAAAGGCCGCCATTTTCCAAGATGGCCACAACTTCTGGCATAGAAAACGCATACTTTGCCACAGAGCTTTACTACAGATTTGAATTTGCAATTGAATCCCATGTTTTTGATTATGAGGATGTCATATTCACCATTTTTAATGTCAATAAAATATTATTTTGAATAATTAAAATTATTTTTACATGCTGACTTTTAATTTGTAATATGTAGGTAAACTGTTGCTGTTTCATTTTTTACAGTGTACAAAATTTCACCTTCTCCAATGTTAAAATGATTTGCCATCTAGATCATTCATGTGGGAAAATTGTGGGTGAATTTATTGCACAAAAATACATTTCCTTCAGCCATCTTAGAAATGGTGGCCATCTTGAAGAGGATTTGTGCCAAGTTTAGTGCATGTATCCACATGTGAAAGATGAAGTTGCCTGCTCCGCTACTAAGAGGAGGTGCTAAAGGACTGATCCAGACTGATCCAGATCTGAGTGTTTCTGGGGTTTGAGGCACACACAGCTGCAGCAGCAGTGTCACTGCAGCCTTCCAGCTCTTACCTCTTGGAGACTCTGTAATGGGCCGTGGTCAGTTTGCCTGTTTGAGGGTCATGCACCGTGGCACGTCTGAGCTAGCTCACCAATCATATTATATTACACAGAGAGAGAGAGACAGAGGGGACAGAGAGGAGAGAGAGGAGAGAGAGGAGAGAGAGGCGGGTCACTCGCTGACACAAGGCTGCTGCCGTCAAGGAAGCAACAGAAGTTAGACTGTACATTATATTTTTTAATTTCTAAAATCATGTTTTCACTTTGTCATTTTGAGCTATTGAGTGAAGATTAATGGGCAAAAATTTAAAAGGTCTGAATACTTCCTGAAGCGACTGTATGACTACACTGTCTGTGAGACCAAGAACAGGGCTCTTATTCTGAAAGAAAATCTCCTCTTAAAAAAAAGTATATTCTCAGTCTCTGATTTGTCCAGAGTCTTCTGCTGCCTCCTTGACAAAATAAAAGAGAGTCAGACATTGAAATCTTTGACTCTTTTTCCTCCCTCAAGTGGAAAAAAGAAGTGGTTTGATTCTTGGCAGGAGCAGATCGTGTTCACATCACAGTTAGTTCATCGGGTCTAGATCAAAGAGCCAAAGCATTTCAGAGTAAATGTATAAAAGTATTTACATTCTTAAAGGGCTGGGACTGCTTATTAATTTATCAATAATGATTGAAAGATGAAACGTTGACACTGATAGAAACATTGAAATTACAGTGAGCAGACTCTCCTTTTCCTTTGTTTTTGTCTTGCACCTAACTGGGGCTGGACCTGCTCACCAGTAATCTTGTTTGCTTCATGTTTCTGCTCTTGCCAGGACACAGAGGGGGGAGGACAGGGAGGGGCGTTCAGAGACGGGAGAGAGCAGGAGGGGTGAGACGCAGACGCCCCCTCCTGCTCTGACATCTCTTACCTCTTACTGATGCGGTAATGGGCCGTCTCCAGCACACCGGTTATGGGGTTGGAGATGGTGGCTCGACGGAGCTGTGGAGCCAATCGGCTGACAGTTACAGGGAGACACACACCGACTCCCTGAAGCACTGACTAACACCTAATGACAGACTGTGTGTGTGTGTGTGTATGTGGGGGGGTCTGTTTTAGGGCTGCACAATTAATTGAAATATTAATTGGAATATAATCAAAACCTCAATATGGCCAAATATAACATCCAAATGAAAGGAGCTGCAATTTTTTGGTAAAGGTAAAATGTGTCACATTGTCGTACATTGGTAGCACTGTAAGTGTTGTGGTGCTACAGAGAGCCCTGGCCTACAAATCACATTCTCCAGATGTAAAAGAAAAATATTTTTTTGACCAACAAAAATCGCATCGTCATCATTTTTATAATTTTCCATGAAAAAGTGAATGCAAAAACGATCACTCCAACTGAAATCGCAATATAATTTTTTTATCGTACAGCCCTAATCTTTTTCAGTAATGTCACAAAACAATGACCTGCGTTTACTGCTGGAATATTTATTAACTGACCTGGTGAAGGTCAAACTGACACAAACATCATATCTTTATAAATACTGCAGCAGTAAATGAGATTTAACGTGAATCCTGAAACACCTCACCATGTAGTCATGAGTTTACAGTCATGAAAGATATTTCACAGCAGAAGAAAACACATGCCAGTTTTCAGCAGAAAAAAAACTTTGGGTGTGAAGTCAGATAATGTCCAGTATGAGCTGACTATGTTGAAGTACTGATGATGAATTAGTGCTGAATTGACAGTGGCAAGAAAAAGTATGTGAACCCTCTGGAATCACTGGGTACAGACAGACACTTTAGGCTCTATCTCACACCTGGCACAAAGCACAACGCAAATGTCTTTGCTAGTTTCTGACCAACGCAGTTGTCATTTTCTTGTCCAGCGCCCACGTTGTTTAAATAGCAGATACACTTGTGTCTTTCTGAGCACCCATTGGTGTGTTGCTCTTAAAATGAGGTGTGGTCAGGCGCATTGATATCTTGAGGCAGCAGAAAGTGATTGAACAACAAGAACCGGGTCTGAAGCCAGTTTCTTATTTTAAGGGCACATTGTCAAGACATTAATATGTTCCTACACAGGCGCAACGTGGCTGTTACGCAGAAGGAGAGTGTGCTTCAGACGCTTGGATCAGTCAAATGAAACATTACAGTACAGCCTCAGAGGGTCTGACAATTCTTTGTGGCGTATTGTGTGTTGCACAGTGTTGCCATGTGTCGTGGATGAGACTCTGCAGAGAAGCTTCTTTCTTACTACCTGGTAAATCCGTCAGTTTCCACTTCGTCACCTAAATTTGCCAACAGGTTGTCCATAGTTCAAATAGACTGTGTTTGTTAATTGTTGTAACTTAGATGACCATATTCTAGCACAAATTTATAAATAAATGGAGATAATTTCAAAGGGTTCTTTTACTTTTTCTTGCCTGTCTGAAGACATCATGGAGGGAGCTTGTATCAACAGTGAATGAAAACAGGAGCCGCCTCCAGACTCTTCATTCTGACTGCTGAGCTGCTGTCGGAACTTACCCTGGGTTTGGCGAGCTCTTTGACCTTCTCCAACTCTTTGTCCGACACAATGTTGTGGAAGCGGACGATGAGGGGGCGGTCCCACTCGTCCTCCTGCTTCACCGGACCGATCACGTACCTTGGGTGGCGGTTGTTGTCATAGTAACGGCAGAAGAGACGACTCTGCCTGCGAGGAGTCTGATAGGAAGATGAGCAGAGTGACCATCCTAACATCCGACAGACTGAAGTGTGTGTGTGTGTGTGTGTGTGTGTGTGTGTGTGTGTGTGTGTGTGTGTGTGTGTGTGTGTGTGTGTGCTTTCTCCGTCCTCACCATCCTGATGCCCTCGCCTCGACACAGCTTCTCGTACTTCTTCCTCTCGGGCAGGTAGTCGTCATGTTGACCCTTGGCCTCCCTCTTCTGCCTCCCCTCAGCCCCCTCCCCCTCCTCCACCTTCTTCTGTTTGGCCAGCTGGTACTCAAAGTACTTCAGGTTCCCGTTGGCTCGCTGGTGTGTCGCGTCTAAACTCACAAAATCATATTAACAGTCAGTCAGACATTAAAGGACAGAAGTCAGTCCTCTCATCATCATGGGGTTACATGCAGCAAAGGACCGTGGGTCGGATTTAGCCCAGTGACGCCACAATAGGGGCCAAGTCCCAATGGTACGTGCTCTACCAGGTGAGCCACCGAGGTGCCCTTATATGAAGTTTTTAATCAAACTGTTCCAACTGACGGAGTGAATATGATCCCACAGTGATGCAGGCAGATAATTTGTTGGTTCCAGCTTCTCAAACATGAGGATTTGCTGCTTCTTTATCATCATATATGAAAAAAATACATTTTTTTATACTGTTGGTCAGGTTAAAATTGCAGATTAATCAATGACAAAAATAAATCAGCAGTTGCAGCCTTAGTCTGGAAAACAATGGATTATGGTCTGGTATAGCATAGGAACTACTGGGCCTTCCTTTACCAAAGGAAAGGAGAAATGCTGTTTCACAATTCCTTGCTGCAGCAACATTTAAAGCACCGTTGTAGTTTCACCACAGCAGACCCACATTAGTTAGTTCATTATTTCTATTTATTTATTATTTTAATGGCTCAACTTTCTCTATTTGTATTTTTTTTCCTTCTTATTTCAACATTTCAATCCTGTTTCTGCTGCAGTAGAAGTCTGAGCCTCTGCTGAGAGTTTCTTCTGGACTATTCACCACCTGTTCATCTGATCACTGTTTGGATGGTTACTATAAACAGAGGTGTTGTCTCTCTGCTGGGTGTATCGGTACTAACCGAGCTCCAGCAGCCTCTTGGTGAACTCCAGCGCTCTCTCCAGCGCCCCCTGTTGGTAGACCGAGTAGCTCAGGTAGTCCAGGATGGTGACGGCGTCCACAGTGCTGGACGTCTCTCCTTGGTCCAGCTGCCTCAGGGCCTGAACCATCCACAGCTCCGTGTGGTAGTAGTCGGCCTCTGAGTACGCCACCTTCCCGAGGTCGTAGCAGTCGTCCACCGTCAGAGCGGTCTGGTGTGAGGTGGCTGAGGACGAGCCTGAGCAGGCAAGAGAGGGGGAGAACGGCAACTTTTTATAAATTCTTATTTAGAAGAACAAGGTGAATTTAGTTCCTGGCTCCAGACAGTATTGGTGGTTGGTTGGTTGGTGCTGGTCGTGCTGACCTGGCAGCTCTCCGGTGGAGATGGTGTTGGTGTCCAGCTGGTAGGTGTCCTGCAACCGCATCAGAGCTTTAGCAGCTCCGGTCTGGTCATCATCATTGGGGAAGTGCTGCCTCTGGATGGTGAGGTTAGAGATGAACACTGAATACACACACGCACACACGCGCACACACGCACATGCGCACACACACACACACACACACACACACAATATAATAACTAAATCACTTTTCTGACAGTTCAATAGGCAACATTTGTAAATATTGTAGTGTGTGTGTGTGTGTGTGTGTGTGTGTGTGTGTGTACCATCAGACATGTCGGTGAGCACCAGACTCTCTAGCTCCCCCCACTCAGTGTTGAGTCTCTTCATCAGTTTGAAGGCGTTCACCGGGTGTCCAAGGAAACCTTCAGGGTCCTGAGTGGCTGCAACTGAGAGGACGTCCAGTTTATCAGCCCATCTACACACACACGCACACACACGCGCACACACACGCGCGCACACACACACGCACACACACACACACACACACACACACACACAGTTAAAGTTTGTTAAAACTTTGAACCCCACTGAAGCCATTAGCATCAAAACTGCTCTGAGTCAAATCTGACCTCAGGTAATTCTACCTGCCCAGTCTGACCAGTGCAGATGAAACTGATGACACTGATTAGTTCTGCCTCCTCTCAATTAGAAACACTCAAGACAAATCCAACCAGTGACAAACTAAAGAAAAACTAGAATCCCCTCCTCGTGGTTGTCTGCCTCCTCCACTCAGACTAGTTTCAGGTTACATCCCTGTTCATCCAGCCATTGGTATGAAATGTTGTCATTATTGCTGTGTGAAGTCTTGAGTAACGGCTAAAAAGTGTTTTGTGAGGTCACACTGACCTTGACCTTTGACCACCAAAATCTAATCATTTCATCCCTGAGTCCAAGTGAATGTTTGTGCCAAATTTGAAGAAGCTCTGTCCAGGTGTTTCTGGGATATCATGTCCATGAGAATGAGACCCAACCCGAAAAAGTTATGGTTCCTGCTCTGACTGTCACCGGCACAGAAGGAATAAAAATAAATAAATAAAATTTCCTGTTGACAGTAACTTGTAAAAGTCCCTGGCTCAGCCCGGTTCTGTCCAGCAGGATTTAAGTGATATTAAAGCTGTTTAAACACAATCAGACCCAAGTGAGAGGAACTTTACTGATTTCTCTTATGATGTTGTTTTTTCTCAGCACATACAAATGTAGACGAATCCAACCACAAAGATTTTCTTTATTGTACTTCCTGAGTCAGACCACAGTGATTTATCTTTCATATCTAGGAACCTTTTTGAGTCGAAGCCTCCTTCAGGGAAACTTTCTTCCTGGTTGCAACCAGTGTGTACAGTCTGACACCAGACAAAAGATACATTAGTGAAAGTTTTCCTGAAACACTATCGCCTTGTATTGTCTGCAGTGTGTCTGATGTGTGGTCTGTGGTGGAGGTGTGGCTGCAGGTTAAAACAAGCTCTGTTAACTGCTGCGTTTGTTGGAGGTTTGTCAGAGCTTCCGCATCAGACGCTGCGTCTGAACATACGCCCAACCCTTCATTTAAAGTTTTGTTTTTTCTTTTTTTTCTTCTTTGTTTACAGACGTAGTCACTATTGTCTCCTCTCTGCATGTCTGCTGTCCTGTGTTTTTGCAGGTTGTCATTTTGTCTGTATGTCCACAGCTTTTCATCACACAGTGAATATCTGCTAGTTTTTCAAAGCACAGGTATCACCTGCACCTGAGCTTTTAAGACATTCAAAACATTTAACATGTTGAAAATCTGACTTCTGTCAAGCCCCAGGAAGGCGGGACCTCAGGCCACACCTGAACTGATAAGAGACCTGGATCAGGCCTTGCTCAGCCTCTTTCTCTGTTTGCTGTAGCACATTGAGTTGAATATGATATTAACTGAAATTGTGTTTCCTGAAATTGACTGTGCTTCAGATGCATTATTTGACTAAGTCCATGATTTTTTATATAGTTATTGCTGCTTCTTTGTTTAGATTAAATAAATTATTGACATTTGTTATAATGATTGCAATTCCTTTGTTTGATAGTAAAGTGCCTTGATTAGAATTATTATCACTGTTTATTGATTATATTTCCATTTGTCAAGCCATTGAAATCACCTGTAGCAGTCAACTGCCTGTCTGAATGGAATACACTGTTAAAAGGCTCTTCTCTGGTCTTCATACTTTGACTGGTGTGCCAATGCAGAAGCTCTTTGGATAACCCCATAATTACAAAATAAAATTTCTTTCACTTACTCTAAATAATCTCACAGTTTTCCAAAGGGACTATTTCTGAATGTAGTACATTAAATATAATACATATGGAAAGATTTCAGACACAATCCAGGCCTTGGAAAATTTCGCTGAAATATTTTCTCATCTAACTTTTCATTAATCCACCTGCTGAACAACAGAATGTCACCTGACAGGTGTCTCACCTTTTGATCTGCTCCAGCTTGTTCTCCTCTGCTCTGATGTAGTCCTTCAGAGAGGTGACCAGGTCCTTCTCTGTGAACAGCAGGTCAGTCATTTGGCCTGGGCACACACACACACACACACACACACACACACACACACACACACACACACACACACACACACACACACACACACACACACACACACACACACACACACACAGATCAGTTTATAGCTACAGGATCAATCGTCTTCATTCAAGTGTCATTGAACTCAAAATGGTAATAAAGGGTCAGTCAGTCTAAATTACCAATAATATTTAATATTTTTCCATTTAGGTATGAACGATCATTTTAATCATCAGTTAATTTGTACATTGTTTTGTTTGTTTTGTTCTACAAAGAGTGTAAAATACAAATATAATCAGTTTACAGTGATGAAAGACGAAAATATTAAGGCTGCAACTACCGATTATTTTCATCATTGATTAAATATTCTGAAAATAATTAAAAATGCCTGTTAGAGTTTCCCATAGTCTAAAGTGACACCTTTTAAAAGTCTTGTTTCAGTTTAAAAGACATTCGGTTTACTATCACGTGTGACCATAAGAAATAAAACCTACACTTCTAAAACGCTGGAACCAACCAGTAAATATTCAGAATTTTTGTTTAAAAATTACTAAAATTATTGATTATAAAAATTAATTAACAATTAATAATGGATTAATCATTTCAGCTCTACTACCCTCTTTCACCATGGAGGTGAATGGAAATTCTGTTGTTTTTTTTTCTTTATTTATAACTTCTGACTTTTACTCCACTACATTTAAAAGATAAATATTGTACTTTGGACTCTTACATTTCTATTAAGTACTTTTACTTTGAAGCAGAGCTTTTAGTCAGTGAATTTATTTTATTTTATTTTGAAAATGTGATAGACCATACACTGTGTTCATCACGTGAGAAAAAAACAATCACAGTCAACTCCTCCGCTGTCAGTCATGTTGTGCTGCTGCATGTTTGAACAGCTCAGTTTGAACCTGTCAGTGTCCTAATGATGCTACGTTAGATAAAGATGAGGCAGAAGATTCTTCACCAGAGACCAGGGTCTGATCTGAAGTCTGTGTTTGAAGGTTTACAAATAAAGAAAGATTCCTTTAGTTTGATATGTTTGCTGTGTTTACCACGACCAAACTTCATCACTGACTAAAAAAATTAGTTGTCCAACTTGAGAAAACACAAATAAACCTTTAAACAGGCATCTTGTAGTAGTTGCTGTTCTTTTGTTGATTCAGTTGTGTTTTTATGTCTATTTCTACAGTCTTTGTATCATATTCTACGATTATTATTCTCCAGGTTCTACAGTCAGTCAGTCAGTTAGTAGGTTGTGTAAATGCGGAACAATACAACAATATGTTGACATAAAAAATGTACTTTTGAATACTTAATACTGTTTAAAATCAAGTACTTCACTGCTTTGACTCAAGTAAAAATCTGACTGAACAACTTCCACTTGTATTGAAGGAATATCTGACCAGTAATGGAGCTGTGTACTCTGTTGACCTCTGGATAAGACTGAGTGTTATCTGGTTTGACAGCAGGAAAATGGGTAATTTAATAAGCAGACAAGTGGAAGTATCAGTTAACAGGAGGAAGAAGAAAAACTGGTTTTACTCACCGATGGAGGTGAAGAA
This sequence comes from Seriola aureovittata, assembly GCF_021018895.1. NCBI lineage: Eukaryota > Metazoa > Chordata > Actinopteri > Carangiformes > Carangidae > Seriola > Seriola aureovittata. Next base: position 20,257,362 of record NC_079384.1, on the reverse strand, counting down.
GTCATTGTGAGCCGAGGATGAAGTGACCAAGACACAGTGGATCAACAACCACCAGCAGACAGCCATTCAGCCTACAAAGAGAAACACATGCATACAGACAGCAATACCATGACAGAGGATTAGAGCTCAAATAACTGTATTTGATCATGGATTGTTCGTCACAGTTAATTAAGAAAAAGAAAAATAATGCTCCGGGTTCAGCTTCTTCAGTGTGAGGAGTTTCTGTTTATTACTGAATATCTTTTGGACTGAACATATTGTGATCAATAAAAAAAAAGATTTGTAACAAAAATAATTATTAGTTGCAGCTATGATAATTTCGATTTACTATCTCAAAAGTCTAAATTTTAACATATCGTAATTTTTTTTCTCATTCCTTAATTCCACCACTTGTTTTTTTCTCTTTTCTTTACACAAATGAGCTTCCTCAAATGTGTGTTTTTTTTTTAACTTTATTTAAAACTTACCATACCCCTGCAAACACAACACAAAATCCCTAAATAAGTACTTATTTTTCCTGTTATAAGTATATTTGGACAAAAAGTGTTTTTTTTTTTTTTTATTTATGAGAGAAAGTTTTATTTCTCTCATCTTTCAGGTCCTTTGCAACTTTAAAAGAAGCTAAAAAGACAGAATGTGAAGACAAGACTGAGCAGCAGTAACACTTGTCCCAACATAACCCACTGACCTGTCCAGGAATGTCTGAACTGGTGGGGTTGGGGGTGGGGGGGTCAAATATTAACTGGGAGGACAAAAAAAAAAAGACATGTGAAGGTCTAAATGAAAAGGTGAGGGCTGATTTAATGTTACCGCCGGCCGTGACGTAAAGTGGTCGCAGGAGCCGAGAGAAATTTCTAGATAAACCGACCTCTACGACCCACAAAGACATTTAGGTAAATATCATCCAACGTTGACCAAAACCGTCACAAACAACAGACGACAGAGGTTATTTTTTTACCGTGTTAATTCCCAGGGAGAGCCGTGAAAACAGGAAATATCACGTCCGTTTCAAACACAGTCTAAGACAGCTCAAATCCCTTCTTCTGTTGCTCCCGAGTCCAGCAACGACAAATCCACAACAAACTGTTTCTTTTCTTCTTCTTCTTCTTCGTCAGCTTCTTCCAAAATGGCGGCAGAGAGTGCGTTACCGCCACTTGCTGGACTGGAATGCGGATCAGATAAGAAGTTGGGAGTTCATTAACATTGGACTAGTTCAAGAAAGGGAGTGGATATTTAGTTTATTTAAGGACCACAGGAGTGGAAAAACTCATTTGGAATGGATATAAAGGGAGAGTAAACTGTAGGTGGCAGTGATGCGACACTTTGGATGCCAACTGCCCTAAAACACCGTAGAAGAAGAAGAGGAAGTACCTTCGCTTTGAACTCGTTAACTGTTTAAATACAAGAATTTAACCAACCCCAACCTCAAAATCCAAGATGGCTGCCATGCCCATCAACAGAAGTGAAAGCTGTTTATTAGCACCTCATTCTTATTTGTGTCTCACTAAATCAGTTGTACACACAGTACTGTTCAACTTCTACCCGTATCTTAATGAATAAGTTGTGATTGTTTCCTCCATTGTTTTAATAAGATGAAATGGAAAATGTTTTGACTAATAAAACATTTGGGGGGAAAAAACAATACGGCACCCTGCACTCTGCTCCCAGTATATTGAGGGCCTCATCAGAGCCTGTAATATCAATATAATTGTATTAATACTTTATTTAATTTCACCTCATTAAGACCTCATGGTATGAATTAAGTTATGGTGTTGATTTTTGGTCAATGTTAAGAGATATTTACCCATTAAAAACTATTTAAAGCATGCATTTGATCAATTAAAAATATGTTAGTAACATTTACAATCCATTAGTCAGTCCCTTGAAATAAATTCGTTTCATAGTGTCTATAGCTGGTGTAAAAATTTGACATCTATCAGACCACCACTGTAAGCATAAACCACAGACAGTCACGGTGGGTAAGTTTATTGTAAAGGTGCATCTTATTAAACATTGATCAACAGTGCAAAACAGAGCTTTCTGTTCAGTGACCTCCTCCGTCAGTGACACAGAGTCTTTGGTGCAGGTGTCACTCAGGTAAAAACAACAGATAAAAACCCTACAGGTTCTACATCATCGTCTTATCAAGCAGTCATATTTACAATACGTACAAATATTGTACACATATCGCAGCTGTTGGTGTGTCTGAAAAGCCGAGGTTCATCTGATAGTTTGGTTAAAACAGGCCATAAAGAAGAGTACGGAGTAAAGTTCGATCTCAGACACAAAGATTAAAGTGTGTTCATCGATTTCATTGTGCAAAAATACATAGTGCTTGTATTATGTTTGTGTTTGTTTGTGTGTTTGTGTGTGTGTGTGTGTGTTATTATTATTATTGTCCATGTGTCTGTTTTATAGAAAAATCCTGAGGAAGAAGCTGCACAACTGTTATACATGTATAATAAGATCAATCTGTGAGGATCAGTGACGTCCTGCAGGTATTTAGTGATCCAGTGCTGTAATTTGAATTTCATGATTAGCTATATCCCCCCGAAATACCTTCAAAAACATCAAGACAGGTAGTTTCAAAAGTCCAACTGCAGCTCCTACGTGTTTCTTTGTCTCCTAAGTACGATAGAGTATTAAGGTCACTGTTAGGAACAAAAATTGAGATAAAGTTGAAATAGTTAAAAAAAAAAAGGCAAAATGTAATGTGAAAAAAAGTCAAAATGATAGGAAAAAATAAAAACAAATTAATCAATTGATTTTGTGAGCAAAATGTTGACTTTTTCAGAGAATTACTGTAATATTTTGTTGAAAAAGTCACAATCTTTTATAAGTAATGTTGCAACACTGAGAAAAAGTAATTTGGTTTTGAGAATTAGGCAAAAAAAAGCTCAATTATTTCATGAAATAAAATTATGAGAAAAGTCTAATATTTTGAGGTTAAGTTGTAATTCTGCAGGAGAATTGTCCACTTTTGAATAAAATAGTTTACAAAAAGTTGTAATATTTTAAGAATAAAGTAATAACTTTTTTAGAATACCATTGTAAAATTTCAAGAATAAAGTCGCAATTCTATGAGACAATGGTTAATGATTTCAGGAAAAAAAATGCTGTAACGTCTGAAGAATTAAGTTTTAAAATTAGAAGAAAAAGTTGTAAAATTCCAAGAAAAAGTTGCAAGATTTCAAGATAAAGTTGTGGTTTTAAGAGAATATGTTACTTAGAAAAGTTATAGGTTTACTAAAAACTGCAACTATTATTAATAAAGTAATTTTAGGAATTTTTAAAAATATTTTGAATATGAGAGAAATACAAATTAGGTTTAGGAGTTACAGATTTGACTTACAATCTCATAATGTAATTATCTTAATTTGTGATAATAGAATATCGTTATGATTGAATTGGGATTGCAACTTTTTTCTAGACAATTTTTTTGATATAATTTATTTTTTGAAATTCTGCCTTTTTTTTGTCTCAACATTTTGCATTTTTCTCAGAATCTCCAATTTCTTTTCCAACAGTGGTTTTAATATGTTAGATTAAAAATGGTGGCTGCAGAAAGACAGAGCCTTCGTTCTGTAATTTTGACACCAACACACATTTACTGTTGATGTGGGTATAATGTCACGTCTTCTATGAATCCACGTGAGGAAATAAAACACATCGAACAACAAAACAGACCCAGAAATGCAACATACACCAGCAAACAGCTGTTCTTTGAAACAGCTTTCAGGTGGATTTCTTGGCCCGTATGAAAGTTCATCAACAGTTTTCGTTTTCCACAGTTTCTTCACGCACAATCTTCATTCGACTTCCCGCTCATCTGACAGTGAAGATCTTGTGCCAAGATGTGATTACTGCTGCTATACAGCCCGGAAAATAATAAATTCGCTTCTGCATTTAGCTATCATTAGAATAACGGCTTTTAGTGGAGACTGGGGACGGTTGCAACAATTCCTCCAATCAGAAACATGCTAGAGTGATGACACTCATACTGCACATGCTCACTTAGACCCTTCTCCCACTGAAGGTAATTTTTTTTAATGAGGTGTATTTTTGTCAAACTGTCCCGAGCTTTTGAATGAGTATTTTATTTTGTTGACTTCTAAATAACAGTGTTAGCATGTCTGTCATGGCTGACAGGGAGGAGACCGTTGCAACAAGTTGTTGCAACTGTCCCCAGGCTAAGCAGCCGAATCAAGACACACCACACAACAGTTTTTGTTCAAAACAGTCAAAATATGCAGCTAACTTTGTCCCATAGCAACAGATGCAACAATGATTGCTCGTTTTAATGCATAAGAAAATACATTATTACGTATATATACGTTATTTTGGGAATTTTTATTATAATATATTTGCCTGTTCTGTTCATCATGTTCTGTTCAATATTCTGCGCAAAACAAAACTCAATAACTGTTCTTTGATGAAAATGATTAAATAAATAAATAATAGTATAATAGCATTGTCAAACAAGGCATATTTTCAGAATACTATGCTATGCTCATTGAGTGAAAAAGCAATCGGTTAATAATTTAATTTATAATTTAATGTATTTTTGATATGTTGCAGCTGTCCTTAGGGTTGGGGTCAATTACAACATCTGAATTCTTCCATTCAAATATTGTGAATGATAGTCATATGTAATCATCTTTTAATGGTATGGGTGATTATCAGACAGATGCTTCATAATAGTTTAATATATAAAAGTTTGGTTGGTCTGAGTTACTGAGAGAAATGCAAAAACTGTTGCAACCATCCTCAGCTCGGTTTTCTACAGGTCCATTTCAGATCAGGTTCAGGTTTTAGGACCAGTGAAGACCCCGAAACTCAAGTACCATGTTTGAGCTTCTCTCTGTGAGAAAACGCACTTCCCTAATGAACAGTGGCAGGACTTCAGCTCTGTGTTCCTGTAAGTGAAGTCAAACTGCTGACGGCTTTTATTTTGATTTTCACTTCTTCCTTTTCTGCAGGAACAAGTATCTGGGAGCAGCAGGGAGGTCAAACCTAGTCACCATCTCTCTAAAATGGGTCACACACGGTGCGTTCACTGACACAATCTCCGGTCGGCGTGTCTAGCTGTTAGGATATTTTGCAGCTGTTTCTGCAGCTTTGTGCAGACGGGCTGAGCGGCGGTGGTCGGATCAGTTTGGTTTTTTTCAGCAGCGTCCCTCCGGTCCTCTTGGTGGCGCCGTGGTGGGCGGCGTTGGCGGTGACGGAGTAGGAGCGTCCGTGCATCATACGGGCGTTGAGTCCGTTGGCCATGGAGAAGGACTTGAGGTGGGACTTGAGAGCCAGTGGGAGGGGGAGTTTATCGACCAGGTGGACCGGGGTGCAGGAGACGATGGAGCGACAGCAGAGGTCCTGAAGACTCAAGACTGAGAGAGAGAGAGAGAGAGAGAGAGAGAGAGAGAGAGAGAGAGAGATAGTTATCTCAGTTATAATTCAGACTCCTCTAAGGACAGCACAGACCACATCAGTTCAGTTCTCAGATCTTTACACTGGTTTCTTTTTTGTGAAGAACTGAACTGGTTTATCTCAGATTTGCTGCTGTGGTCTGAACTATCCAGCCCTCTCAGAGGGTCTGGGCCAGGTCTGCTCACTGTCCTCAGAGTCCAGAGTCCTCAGAGGGTCTGGGCCAGGTCTGCTCACTGTCCTCAGAGTCCAGAGTCCTCAGAGGGTCTGGACCAGGTCTGCTCACTGTCCTCAGAGTCCTCAGAGGGTCTGGGCCAGGTCTGCTCCCTGTCCTCAGAGTCCAGAGTCCTCGGAGGGTCTGGACCAGGTCTGCTCACTGTCCTCAGAGTCCAGAGTCCTCAGAGGGTCTGGACCAGGTCTGCACACTGTCCTCAGAGTCCAGAGTCCTCAGAGGGTCTGGGCCAGGTCTGCTCACTGTCCTCAGAGTCCTCAGAGGGTCTGGACCAGGTCTGCTCACTGTCCTCAGAGTCCTCAGAGGGTCTGGACCAGGTCTGCTTACTGTCTCCAGAGTCCAGACCTCTCAGACTTTGTTAAAACAGAGTTAAACATCTTGAGGCTAAAGGTATGGAGGGTTTAAAACACCTCAATGAAAACAATAAAACAAAGAAAGTTAAATACATATTGTTATATGTAAAAGGACAATTGTTTAATTATTTATTTATTTGTCTTTAGATACTGGATGAATAGTTCTTCATTGCTTCGATGCCACACTAAAATGTAATCACAGAAAAAACAAAGCGAAGAGGTGTATTTTCAGTGTTGTCCAGCAGAGAGCACCTGCCACCTCCTGTCACACATCCTGTCACCTCCTCATTACAACTGAAGTATTGGCAGCTCTTTTTCAGCAGAAACAAATAATGAACACAACACTGACACATAAGTTGAACCTGTTATCAAACCTTTGTTTATCTCCACCTCCATCATCACAGATCAACATGATGATTCATGTGTTTTTGTGTCCGTGTCACCTGCTGAATCTCAGTTCAGTGTTGTGCTCGTCTGCTGTTAAAGCCGTGGTCCGGACAGCAGTGTTGCCAGATTTGATGGACAAAATGTAGTGCAGAAGCAGAGAAAGACCATATTCGCAAATCATTTTTTAATTCTGTTATCTCGATAGCAAAGCTCGTAATCCCAAAATAACAACACATTGTCCCGTTATCTAAAGATAACAAAGCTCGTAATCCAAAGATAACAAAATATCATACCGTTATCTTGTGATAACAGCGCTTGTTTTCTAATTATAATTACTTTGTTGATCAGAGATAAGATGCAAATGGAAACTTCTAGTGCTGCAAAGTGAAAATGTCAGGACGACGCATCAGAGAATATTAAAACCAAGACCAGATATCACACTGTGTCTTTGCATACAACATCGTCAGTAGATGGATGCTCAGACAACTATCACTGGATCACTGTGATACTGAAGAAAATTAAAAACAGGAGGATTCTCAGGCAAGTTATTAAGTTACAGGGATCTTCTTTTTTTCTGTGATTTCTAAGCAGTTTATGGAGGTTTATTCTGGATGGACTATAATATATAATGAAATATATACAATAATATATATACAATATAAAAGTCACACTGAATCTAAAGTATATTTAAAAAGTATATATCTAATATCTGTGTGTTCAGATTTTACTCAGTAATGACTTTGATTGTTGACACCAATTGAAGCGATCGGGCACTAAGAGTTTTAAAGTATTAGTAAGTATTGATGTCTTACTGATTTTATGCTTTCTGTGTATTTCTATGTATGTATGCTAATTATTGTATTTATTTATTATTTTATTATTATTCCATCTCATTTTACATCAATGTTTTCAATGTTTTATGTTAATTTTATGTCTTAGATGCATGTATTTTCTTTGTTGTAAAGCACTTTTCTTGTATGAAAGGTACTATACAAATAAAAACTACAAATAAAGTTAATCATTATTATTATTATTATTAGTAGTAGTATTATCACTACTAAAGTAACAGCAGTTCAGTAGTGGTGACATAGCTGAGAGAAGTGTCCATGGTCGTGGGTGTGTTTTCAAGTTCAAACAGTGTGTTAAGTTGGTCCTTAAGTAACAACAAACCTCCCACTATAACCCACACACCGTAACACGTATGTACACACCGTAACACGTATGTACACACCGTAACACGTATGTACACACAGTAACACGTATGTACACACAGTAACACGTATGCAGAGACAGCAGCTGACCTTTGTTGGGCCTCCACAGTCGCTCCATGCCGTGTCTCATCAGGACGATTCGGGCGAGCTCGGTGAACGACTCTGTGATGTTGAAGTTACACAGCGGACTGACCTCGAAGAAGGTGACGCCCAGCTTCTCCGCGTACACCTGCGCCTGCTCCGTGGTCACCTGACGCTTGTAGGCCAGGTGGAGACGGTTCCCCACCAGGATCTTGGGCACCCCCGGGGCATGCTGGGTAAACAGGAAACAGGAAAAGTCACTAATGTGTGTTTTTCTCCTGACTGATTCAGAAAGGTGACCTCTGACCTCACTGACCTCATCTATCTCTTTGATCCACCTGTCAATTCCATCAAAGGACCAGCGGTTGGCGATGTCGTACACCAGAATAACTCCCTGAGGAGCAGAGGAGGAGGAGGAGGAGGGAGAGCAGACAAAAAAGGAGAAGAAATTACAGTTTACTATAATTTTTGAACCATGAAGTCACTTTGAAACAAAACAATGTCATCAGTCAAGTTTCCATCCAAATATATAGTATATAAAGAGACAAAATCACCACAAAGAGACACAAAATCACCACAAAGAGACATATTACCACCACAAGGAGACTAAAACCTCCACAAATGGACACAAGTTACAAAAAGATGCAAAACAACTACAATGCGACTCAAAATAACCTAAAAAAAGAGGAAAAATTACAACAAAGAGACACAGAATGACAAAGACCTTTGTAAATGAAATTGAAGACCATTTTTATGAGGGAACTAAATCCAGTGCTTTTTAACACCCGCAGGTATCCTGACACAATAAAGATTCGTGATCAGGTTTTAGCCTCGCTGTGGTGATGGTGTCACTGTTGCCATGGTGATACTTCCTCTGTGCCCACTAATAGCCTGATGAGTGATGACAGCAACACAACTTCATTCAATGAAAAGTGCCTTTTTTTCTCCTGCGGGAACATCACAAAGCAGTGTGTGGCTGTTTGATGTGTGGTATGAGTTTCCTCATTGTCTGTCTGAGGTCACAACAACACACAGAGCGAGTGTCAGTTAAAAGCATCACAGCTTATTTTCCAGTCAGCTCTGAGATCACAGAGAAGCCCCGACATGTTTAAAATAACCGGGCTAAAATGCTTCATTAAAGTCTGTGAGGAACAAACTACCTGCGAAAATTCAGCCAAATCTACAGCTTAGCATTAGTGTGCCTAAACAGCTGACTATTCAACACCAGCCAGCAGGACACAGAACAAACGGTGCATTAGCATCAGCTATGGACTACCCAACATTCAGTAGCAGAAAATAAAGGTCACATAACATTAATGGGATTAAAGCTACCGGTTATCCACAGGTCAGCTAAATGGACATATTGGTGAAAGGGAATAAAACTGGCATAACACCTAAGCTAAGCTACTGCCAATCTTGCACCAGCTAAAAGAGACCATTTCGCTAATATACCATAGCGGGGCTTATCTACAGTCATGTCAGCTACAGGGTACAAAGATAACCCAACATCAGCTGGGCTAACCTGTAGCCACAGGGCATTAAGCTAACTCAACGTTAGCTGGGTTAAGCTTAAGATGCAGAGCAAAAAGCTAACTCAATATCAACAGAGCTATACTTCATTCACAGGGCACAAAGCTAACTGTTAGCTGGGATAAGCTACTGGAAATGCAATATCAGCTAACAAAACACACAGCTAACATAATTAGCTGCGTTAAGCTACTAGCAATGCAACATTAGCTACAGATAATGAATCCAATTCACCACCAGAAGGGCTGCAGCAGTCCAATGATGGCTACAGTAACTGAATACTTAACAAAGCAAAACGAAGCAGAAATGTTTACAAAACAAACAAACAAAAATTTTCAAGCAGTTTCTCTGAATTAATATTTAACAATGATTGATTTTCATAATAAGAAAGTGGTACATCTTTAATTTGCAGCAGTCCACTCACACTTGACTTTCTTGACTGTCACATTTAGGAGATTTATTAGCATGTGTTTTGCTTGTTATAGATGTAAATGTGATGGTTAAACATTAGATCTGACAGGTGTACCAGTGATGATTACCTGTGCTCCTCTGGAATAGGATCTGAATATGGTGCAGAATCGTCCCTGACCAGACGTGTCCCTGAAAAAGAGAAAAGAAAGGGGCCAGAAATTGTTATATAAAAGTCGAACCTCAAGCTACTTCACTAATTTATTTGTACTTCTGTTCTGAATTTGCACATCATGCTTTTGTCAAACAGAAACAACATGGGTCGACATTAGGCTGAGGATATCAATCTAGAGATCTTTATTCTTTTGTAATGCAGTTTTGTGTCGATCAGCCAATCAGACATAAAGTTTAGGACTTGGTCTTGACTTGACTTGAGACTTGTTGGTCTTGATTTGGGACTTGCTGGTCTTGACTTGGACTTGAGACTTGTTGGTCTTGACTTGGACTTGAGACTTGTTGGTCTTGAGTTAAACTTGAGACTTGTTGTTCTGGACTTGGACTTGACTTGAGACTTGTTGGTCTTGACATGGGTCTTGACTCTGGACTTGATGGGCTAGACTTGGACTTGATTTAGGACAAAAACTCCTCTATACCTTGATACTTTCCAACCCTTTCAGAAAACATGGGCCTGTTCTGTGGTTTCATCCAGAGTGAAAAACAAGAGTATGTTTCTCCAGAGCTGAATACCAGAGCAGTGTTTTGGTTGGCTCGTGAGGACGCTGGCTGGCTGTCGGCCTGCTGGTCCTGACCGGCCAGATAGAAGGCAGCTGCCGAATTACAAGTCAGGTGGTCCGACAAAACAAAATAGATTCATCAGGAACTGATATTGAGAGACTCCATCTGTTGTTATCCACAGGACTGGACTCTGAACAGTGGTGGGTGGATTCAAAAAACTGACCTAAAAAACTGAAAAAGTAGTTTTAACTTTAAAAAACAAAACCTTGAGACATGTCTTTGTTTGAACTTTTCTCATGTGCATAATTTACTTTACTCTAATCAGGCTACATGAATCACCACGACTATCAAAATGGTTAATATAGTCTTAAAGACGCACACCATTACCTCAGATATTATTTATATCAGGACATAATAATCAGAGATCGACCCTACAGCTGCCATATTGTAAATTCTCTTAAAGTGCTCAGTGCGCTACAGGAAGATATAGAATTATCCTTTTTGTGTAAAATCTTTTGTTTTTAGTGTCTGAAACATTCAAACTTGTAAGTGCACACTTGTTCTCAACCAAATCTGACTGAGAATGAAAAGACAATACATTCTTTTGCATGATTTAAAAAAAAATATTTACAGTGGATCCTCTATTTATTTATTTTTTTAAATTTAAAACATAAATACACTGAATTAAACTTATTAGCATTAACATAAGAGACACACTTGTCAACACATGTCTGTACATTAATAAATGTAATGAAGGGATTTAATAAAAGCTAAATGTGTATTTTATCATAATTAGCTAATTAATTCTTGAGTTATGGCTTAAAAAGTGTTTTGTGAGGTCACCGACCTTGACCTTTGACCTTGGATAACCAAAATCTAATCAGTTAATCTTTGAGTCCAAGGGAACGTTTGAAGAAATTCTCTCCAGGTGTTCCTGAGGTTTCATGTTCACGATGAACAACCTGCAAACACAAAGCCTCTGGACGCGGGTCTCGTCAACACAGGGAAATAATAATGTTTCCAAATGTAACAGTTACAGTTACGTCATATATAAAGGAGTAAATATAATTTGTTATTAAAAAACTGATACGCAATATGAGTTTAATTTACAAGAAGAGAGAAATCATCAAACAAACATGAGCCGTATGTTTCATGAAGCTGCAGCGTCACATCGGCTCTGATGGGGATTTACTGTGTGTGTAGCCAGAGGAGAGGCAAAGGGTGTTATTAACACACACACACACACACACACACACACACACACACACACACACACACACACACACACACACACACACACACACACAACAGAGCTAAAGCATCTCATCCGCTTAAACATCAAACAAAGTTTCAGATTAATAATTTAATATTGACTCGGCTAAAAGCAAAACCGCTCTAAAAATACCTCTGAGAGGCCCGGGAGTTTAGAGCCACCGTGTATGTGTGCGTGTGTGTGCGTGTGTGTGTGTGTGTGTGAGCAGTGCTTTAAGTGCATTATAACCCCCCCCACAGCTTTCTTTCAGAGTGTGGAGGTTTAAAAACATGTACACATGATGTAAGTCGTGTCTTCATTCAGCCCAGTGTTCTCCAACCTTTTCTAAACACACATCACTTCTCACGTCCAAATATGAGCTTATATGTTGGGTCATACAACAATATCATTTAACGACATTCAGTGGAATCGTTTCATGATTAAATTCTATCATCAAATGAAGTAATCCACACAAACTAACAATTTAAAAACCAGTAATATTGTGATATTGATTTCAACCATATTCCTACTTCTAATATTCCTCCTGCCACTGACACATGAAAAAAAAAAAATCACAGAAATGTGTCCAGATGTTGTGCTCAAACAAATATCATAGCATTTCCTGTTACTGCTTCACAATAAAAGCAACACCTTGAAGGCAACTTCTTCAAATTTGGTGCAAATATTAACAAGGACTGAAGGACGACCTGATTAGATTTTGGTGGTCAAAGGTCAAAAATATAAGTCCGTGTTACCTCACAAAACATTTTTTTGCCTTTTGTAGTCTGGACGGACCTTTGGAAACGATGACGTAGACACCCACAGTCTCTCCTGACTTATCCTGAAGTGTTACTGACCTTGTTGTCTTTGCTAGCAGCTGTTGTTCACTTACATTCTCTATATTAATGCTACAACTGTCTTTGCTGTTCCTTGTTCTGTAACTAACCACCTGCAGAGTAGACAATCTACTTCCTGTTCACACCGGCTCGTGCATGCCCAGTGTACGTGAATGGTTCTGTATGTGTGCGGTTTCAGTCGTGTTAGTCTGGATGGAGATCGTTTTCATTTGAAAACACCATTTTGAAATGAAAATGTAGTAGGGGTGATGTAGCCTCAGGTAAAGGTGGGACAATGGACCTGCAGACGCTGCTGAGGGCTCGTCTCCTCTGGTTGTCGACCATTTTTAATCACAAACTAAATTCCCGTCACAGCCTCTGTGCTGAGCTGAAGGCACAAATCTCAGAAACACACATGACATATAAAACTAAAATTATCTGGCTTTTGTTTTTCATGATTGGAGTGAACTGACCCTTTAAAGAAAACTAACCCTGGTTATTTCAGGAGAAGAAGAAGTGGCTGCTGCAGCTTGTCTTCCACCTGAAAAAGCTCTTTATGAAGTCAAAGCAGCTTCACATGCTTCCTGTTTATTTTTGGTCCAAATTCTCTGCTGCCGATCACATGACCTGAGAAAAACAGAAGGAGGGAAATGGGCGACCGCTAGGATCCACTCAGGAGCTGAACAACAGGAGTTTTATCCAGAGAGCATGTTTGTGTGTGTGCGTGTGTATGTGTGTGTGTGTGAGTGTGTGTGTGTGGTGTTCAAACCACTCACCACAGCTGCAGCTTGACTCTCCTCCCATCCAGCAGGATGGTGGTCGTCTTGTAATCAATTCCTGAAACAACACACAACAGGACAAATTTGAAACTTACAAGACAAGAAATGCTGCAAAGGAACAAAACTAGAATCGCCTCCTCGTGGTTGTCTGCCTCCTCCACTCAGACTACTCTCAGGTTGCATCCCTGTTTATCCAGTCATAGAAAATATCAACCATTTGTGTGACATTTTGTCATAATTGCTGTGTGAAGTCTTGAGTAATGAGTGTTTTCTTAGGTCACACTGACCTTGACCTTTGACCTTAGTCTGTAGTTGTGAGAACTTAAAGCTTTCCCTAGCCCCTCACCCTGTCCCTAACCTTAACCATCAGAGCTATAAGCCGAACCCTGATCCTGATCCTGATCCTGATCCGGATTCTAACCTGAGGGTGTGAGGACCGGTCACACAATGACCAAATTTCCTCACAACTATGGTTTAGAACAAAGATTTTTCCAAACAACTATAGAAAGACATACACATAGACATGCACATACACGCACACAGTTAATCACTGATGCCCAGTTATTCAAAACATCCTCTTCGTGTCCATTCTGTTTCTGTGGGCAACAACTTTGATTCACAGCAAAACAACCTCTGTGTCACTCACTCTCACACACACACACACACACACACACACACACACACACACACACACACACACGAGTAGCTGTTAATATCAGGCTGCTGTCACACGGGTCTCCGGCGGGAACAAAAGCAGCGAGCAGCTCGTCTCTTTTATAACAGTAATTATCAGGAGCTGTCTGCAAGTAACGACACTCTGCTGTGATGCTTCAACAATGGCTGCCAACCCCACACACACACACACACACACATACAGATACAGATACATATGTTATGTAAATGCACTCTGCAGAGGAGCTCAGAGCCCATTAACACGAGTAACACAGGGAGAGATGCTGCTAAAGGCCCAGGAACAAACCACCACACCCACCCTTGTTTACCTTTAGTTACCATGGCAACTGAGAGTTTATCAGGAGTCTCTCTGCCTAGGTTTTATTCATATGATTTATAGTAGAGTGTCAGATGTCACCCATTAAATTTCACCTCCACAACACTAAACATGTGTTGTACAGTACAACAATTCTTTAATTGACTGTGTGATGCAGTGAACTACACACACCCAGGTAACTCACAGCTGAGACAACTGACAAGAAGAGCAGTGACCTCTCTGTTTACCTGCCTCAACTCTTCTGCAGTTTTTTGGCCTGACTGTAACAGCAGGCCCAGCCCTATAATCTGGAATGTTGCTGGCTGACTGACTGATTGACTGACTGACTGATGATATTTCCACCACTGGTCAGCTGAGTGCCGAGCCACAGTCTACTGAGCTGCTCTGGTTTCCCGGCTGCTCAGAAACTGCAGGGAAGAGGAAGAGCACTTCCAATACACTGAGCCTCACCTCCATTACAGCAAATGAACTACTTTCATTACATGGATCATTATTACTCAAGGAGGCAGAGGAATAACTAAACATAAGACACACTGAGCAGAGAGAGCAAGAGAGAGGGAGGGAGAGAGAGAAGTCATTGGTAATGAGGCTTGGTACTAACGACTATGACCAATGCTACATATCAAACAGAGGGAGTTAAGCATGAAGACCTGCCTCTAATAAAAGTCTTTTACGTTCTGGAGTTGAAGTTAATAAAGACTAAACTATTGTAGATCCAGACGGAGGCTGTGCTCTGTGTCAGAGACTCAATAAGAAAGAGAGTCTGTCTCAGGCCACAGTGGTTCACCTGGTGGAACACTTGTCGTTTGGGTTAAGTCTTTGCCCCGGCGACCCGAGTCCAGTCTGTGGCCCTTTAAAAAACAAAGATAGTCTGTTTCTTGTAATTTCTCTGTGAGGGATCATGTTACAGTAAATCTAGCTGAAACCACAGTTCAGTCTTTGTCTTTCATTTATGTATTTGGTGATTTTGTCAGATGACGTCACAGTTATAAAATCAAGATTTGACCAGAGGTGGTCCAGACATAGACTAGGTGTAGATCTAGTCTTGTTTTTTTTAATTTTTTAAAATTTTTTTATGAAATTCGAACTAGAGTATGGTAAAATATAAAAAGGTCATAAACTGTTTTGCTTCACTCAGATGGAACTGATTTCTTAGTTTTTAAAGTTTTGAAAATGAATCCACCTGTACCTGCTGTGATCAGATCTGTTTCAGCTTTCACCTTCATGCCAGATCTCAGCAGGGATCTATACTCACTGTGTGTTTCTGTCCTAAAATACAAATATATTGGATAGATATTCTGCAAGATATGAGATTGATATTTGGAGTGGTTTTAAATCTGAACCCTCTTTCTCCGCTTCACTCTTCAAAGAAACAGTTTATGAAGATATTGAGTCAATATCTCAACTTTTCAAACATTATAGTGGCCTTGACACTTTCAAGTATCATTCTTGACTTATGAACCACACTTGTTGTACCATGTCTTTAATACTGAATTGTAATGTCTCTTTGTCACCTGATTTTATTTATTTATTTATTTTTAATATTTTATTGCTTTGCTGTTGAAGAACAAAACTCAATAAATATACTTTGAAGAAAGAAAATCCAGTTGTCTTAATGTTTGTTATTGTTGGTGACATTTGAATTTTTAAATTTTATTTAAGAGTCATGTGTTCACATCGCACCCTCTAACACTCTCATTGGACCATCCTATGTAAAAAAAAAAAAAAAAAAAAGTTGAATGAATGAATGAATGATATTAATGTCTATCTATTTTATTTTCATTATCTTTGATGTTTTACCCCTGTGTTTTCCCTTGTAGATCGCTCTGTATTTTGTAAAATTTAATATACAAATTGTTAAAAACAGCTGTCTGATTATAAACACAAGCGTTTAGCATGAATATACAATTAGCATGAAATGATCAAAATGTTGATTTATATCAGGTCAGAGAACAGGAAAGCAAGACAAAGGACTCTGTCCAGTCTGTATTAAACTGAGGTACAGACTCAGTTGAGTCAGGTCTGACACTCAGATACAAACATCACATCTCAGAAATGTAGAAATAAGCTGAGAGGAGGAGACTTGAGACTTGAAGCGTATTACAGCAAAGAGGAAGAAGATTTGCGAGAACAAGATGTGATATAATGTGGGAGTTATTCTGGGAGAACTGCAACACAGCCTACACACATATGTTCAAGTTATTACACACACACACACTCTGGCAGCATGCATGATACACGAAGCACTCCATACATGAAGTGGTGTTACATAAGGGGCTGGAACAGTGAGGTTTGCTGACAGACATCAAAACAGTAAAAACCGTACAGATTGTAGCTGCCTGCTGGGCTGTGTGTTACAGTGTGTGTGTGTGTCACAGTGAGTGTGATAGTGGGGGTTGCTGCTTTTTACCAGGCAGTCATGTTGCAATTCATTTCCACACAGTCCTAAAATGAACTGATGGACATTTGACACTTGTTTCAGTCCATCACACTGAACCATCATCATCGTAAAAAGTGCAAAATGTCCCCTGAAATATAGTCAACAAAAAGTTTCATAAAATGGAAATATTCAAATATGAGAACCTAAGAGCTGGAGTTGTACATATGATGTATGGAAGATAAAGTTATCTGAGTTATCTGAAAGAGAATCAACATTCATTTGAGCTCAAATAAAAACCAAACTAAGAATCCAGAGCCATGCTAGCAACATCACAAAGCTGTACTGAGAATCAGTGAAGCTAAATGCTAACCCCAGCTAACAAGCTAATGTTTAGCAGACAATATTCACCATGTTCACTATCCACCCAAAAGTAACTGGACCACAGAGTGCCTGGCTAAAACCTGAGCTGTCTAACATCACATTCAGCCCTTCAGCTTTACCTCAGATAACCTCCAGTTCATTTCTTTTTCATTATCCTAACACCAGGGGTTTTACCACCGTCACTCTGTCCTCGTCCACCTCCATCTGTCCGTCTTTCACCTCTCAACCATCTGCCACGGATACAGAGACTTTTCCTCACTTCATTTCTCTCCGACTGGCGTCCTGTTTTCATTTACTTGACTCTCGTCTTTAACGTTCTTTTCCACTCATACTAAATGTTGAACCCAATCGTTAGGATGGATTAGGTCACATGTTGGAGGCCCTAACTGACAAAGGGAGGTAACTGATAGTCAGTAGGTTAGCCCTGTCCTGAAATCACAGTGCATGATGACGGCAAACTAAATGGGTTATTTGCTTGTTTGTTTTTATTTTTGGTGACTTCAAAATGACTCACAATGAATCTTGAGTAAAACGTGATGTCTGAAAATTCTGTCCCTGTGTAACAGTTTACTCTATCGTGAGCAGTAAATTGCTAAAGGGTAACACTTTAAGTCCCTGTGTTTAGCATTTCTAAGCAGTATATAACCATATTATGAATGTTTATTACAGACTGGAATCCCACCTATGTCTTAATGTACCACTCTAAATGCTCCTGTGGACAACCATAAGTGGAGGCTGCTGCATGTAATGATGATAATAATGACAATATCGTAAAACACATCTGTAATAATATAGAATATGTTACAACAAATACTGTACATTAATAAACACTTTAACAGGTTATTTTGCTTATAACTACATTACAATGTGTTATAAATTATTCATTACATGTTTAAATACTTGAATAATGGGTAGCATAGCCCTATTATGTCAGCTTTTGCTGTTACCTATTGGACAGTGAGTTAATTAGCGTCATGAATGCTACGTTAGCTTTGTGTTTGCTGATGTCAATAAGTCCCTCTAATGATACGTAGCTTTATATCCTTTGTTTATGCTAAATAATCATTATCTGAGCTTCACTAATTTCACGTTAGCTTTGTGTCCTGATGTTAAATAGTTGATGGCTTAGTCTCTAATGCTAATTTAGCTTTACATCCTGATAGTCAATTATGAATAATTGCTAGCGTAGCCCTGCTTGCACTTAGTGTCCTGTCAGCTGATATTGATAAGTCAGTATCTTAACGCCACCATTTTTACGTTAGATTTGTGTCTTGTTACCTGATGTTGAATAGTCAGTAGCTTAGCCTTATCAAAGTCCTTATAGCCCTTATAACATATCTGGCATTACTAGTAAAATGTAGCTTTGTGCCCTGTTAGCAAATGTTGAATAACTACGCCTCACCAATGTTACATTAGCTTTGTGTCTTGTTAGCCTGACAGTCCGTTACTGTAGACGCTTGCAGTTTTAACTTTTAATTAAAACTTAAATTACAATTATGAATTTCATCCAAATAGTCCCACCCCTCACAAATACACAGAAAACATGTAACCTTGTACAGTCCTTGTACAGTTTCTGTTTGGGTGACACAGTGTCATCCAAAAAACTAATCAACTAAACTGACATGTTTGATATAAAAAAAAAATCAATAAAAAAAAAAAAAAAAATCACATCTCTGTATTTTTCATATGCTAGCCAAGGTCATCCCATCTGTATGAGTGGGATCACACATCCAGAGGAATGAGTCAGCCTCTCTTGGCAACACCAACAGCATCTCCACTTTCTTCATCATTATCCCCCCACCGAGCTGCTCTCAGCACGAACACGCACACACAAAATCACACACATACACACTTGTCAAGTCTTTCTGAGGCTTGACTCTCTGGGATTTTCAAAGCTTCGGCTGTTTGCTGGAGGTTCAGTACACAACACCCAAAAAGATGTCATGAGAGAACTGATCATGGCTGTTAAAAACAAATCGTAAACAAGCAAGAATTGGCTTTTCTTCATGTGTCTCATTTGTGAGTAATTATCAACGGCCCATAAAATATATAAAACAAACTGTGAGGCTGTTTGTGTGCATTTTTCTTGGCTTGCGTCTTCTCAGAGCTGTAATCAAGGTTTCCCCCCAGTCTGGTTTTGGCATCGCCCTCCCACCGCAGCCTGTAATAGCAGCTCTTATCTGGACTTGGCTGGAGAGCTGAGACCCAAGGCATCACTCGCCCCTCATTTTCACCGCAAACCTCCTTGGCAGAGAGGCAGCGAACCACAGCTATGTCTCTGTCTTCCATCATACCTCCTATTAAGGGAGATGACCCAGAAACAGCAGACATCAAGGCCTCCATGCTCCGGTTTTCCATCAGCTGAGCCAAACGGCCTGGTGTGGGGGGAAACCGAGTTATCACTGGCTGCTTGAGGAAACTGTCCTCCATCGTAAGGAAACCCAACAAGTATCTAATGTCACAATAAAGAGTGATATTCTCCTCGACCAACCAAGATTTATTGGCTTAGAGAGTTGAAGTGCAACCAGAGCTTCCAGGTTCTGTTCAAAATAAAATCCAGAGCACAGAGCTTTTCTTAACAGTATGTCGAGTGGCTCCTGACATATAAGCTTTGTCCCAATTCAGGGGCCACATCCTTCGGAGGCTGCATTTGAAGACCGATTGCGTCACAGTGCTGCGACTCACATTTCAAAGGCTCCTTCAAATGCGTCCTTTTCTTGGGCAACGAATGGTCCAACAGGTGGATCCTTCATGGCCCAACCTATCCCAAGATTCATTGTGCGCCGGTAATGAAAGCTAACTGTTAAAAACTGTTCAAACCAAGGACCTTAAAACCTCAGGTTTTGTTAGGACGTTCTACTAGTAAGACCAGAACATGGTAAGCCATATAAGGCCTTCGTTAAGGTTAAGCTACTGACTATTCAACATCAGCTAACAAGACAGAAAGCTAACGTAAAAATGGTGGAGTTAAGTTACTGACTAATCAATATTAGCTCACAGGCCACTAAGCTAACTTAACGTAAGTATGTACCGATTCGGCATCAACTAAGAGGATGTGAAGCTAAATAAGCATTAGAGGCGAAGCGATCACCTGTTTAACATCAGAAAACACTTTTTAGTCATTACTCAAGACTTCACAGCAATTATGACAAGATTTCACACAAATGCTTCATATTTTCTATGACTGGATGAACAGGGATGTAACCTGAGACTAGTCTGAGTGGAGGAGGCAGACAACCATGAGGAGGTGTTTCTATTTTTTAAATGATATGATATATTTGTTTAAATTCTTCTTCTAATGGAGAAATTAACTGGTGGATGAACTGATGATGAAAATGTTTGTCATCTGCAGCCGTGTTCAGAAATATATGATGATGTAATGACTGAATGTAATGTTTTCATAAATCATTTTATCTTCAGTTCTGTCTCAAACAACAGGTTGTAAATGTAATTATGTAAACAAGTGTGCACTGCCGCCAAAGACCGTCCCTCCACCCCCCTCCCCTCCATCATGGTGCTGAACTGTGAGTTACATCATGTTTGTCGACCTCCTGCAGAGTGTGAGTCATGAGCAGCTGCCAGCCAGCGTTTATTAATACACACAGGTCCCACACCGCACACACATATACACATTCTACACACACACACACACACACACACACTGTACACACAAACACACACACACATATATATATATATATATATATATATATACACACACACACATATACACACACTGTATATACACACACACATTTACAAAACCGAAACACAACTGGTTATGTCTCATACATTTTGACCTGATAAAGCTGAAATGTAAAAATATTCATGTGAAGTTATAATCATGAATTAGCCTGAAACACTGTCGACCATGCTGTTGAACAGAAGAGACGCTGCTGCATATTCTTACTAAAATATTCCTGTTAAACCTTCACATCTACAGTGTATTTACTCAATACAGAGGGACTGACCTGAACGGTGAATCAACAACTTCATCAGACTACAACTTATTAGTTTTAACCAGGTGTACCTAATAAACTGGACACTCTAGTCTACAGACTACATCTTATCTTAAACTAATCTGACTCTGCGCCAGTGTAGTTTGTCCTGATGTCGGAGGCGGCTGCAGTTAAAGGACAGGTTCAGTTTTTCACATCTGCTTCAAATGAACTCGTTCAGACCACATCAGACCAGGTTTACAGTGTGTCCACCTGCTTTAAATGGATCAAAACACACCTGGACTCTTGTCCAAAAACTGTGCAGTGAGTTCTGCATCACAAAGACTGAGAATCCAGAAACTGTGAATCCAGGAACAGACTCCTCTTTAAATGAGAACTGTTAATTTGCCTCATGCAGCCCCAGTGGATCCCAACCCAGGGGCCGGGCCCCTCCAAAGGGGGACCAGATAAATCTGAAGGGTCGTCAGATGATTCATGTCAGAAGAAGTTTTTGACTTTTCTCTAATCTTTGATTCTTTAATGAAACACTGGATCATCTGAACAGAGACTGGACATGTCAAAGACGGGTCAGAAACCACTGGATCTGACCTCTGACAGTTTGATGGGCGTTATGTTCTTATGTAGAGTCTGAGTCTGAAAATTAAACTGTATCGAAATCTGTCAGAGAAGAAACTCAGGTTCTCCCTCTGAGAAGAAGAATTAACCCTCTGGAGTCAAGGTTGATCTTTTCAACTCCTCTTACTCCACATGCATGGTGCCCTTTTTTTCTGCACAAACTCTGGATGCTCCGAAGTGTGTAAAGTTGTCTAAAAAACACAGGAGGGTATACAAATATTCTAGAATATTAATACCAACAAAAACAGCTGCAGGAAATAATGCTCTGAAGTTACAGCTTATTGGACCTACATGTAAAGTGATTTCCTTCTTTAACTTTTTCATTAGATTGAATTGAATGATTGAATATTATAAACTTCCTATTTTAAAACTTTCTTTCAATAAATGATGTGTATTAGATCATGTTTGAAAGCTCCACGGTTTTCTCAGCTTGTCTTTACATGACCATATGAATAAAGTTATGTTCATGTAAATAAAATATGTTAATTGTATTCCACAATAATAGACAGACAAATGCACCAAAGTACAGCATGACTTTAAACTTGCCACATGTGGAAGATTTTTTTTTTTTTTTTTTTTTTTAGAATTGTGACTTTAGACTTCGCGGCAAGGTAGCCAGTGGATAGCACTGTCGCATCACACCTTGAAGGTTCTAGGTTCGAACTTGGGGCCTGGGAACTTCCCCCCCCCCCCCCCCCCCGCGACCCTATAAGGATAAGAGGTATAGCTATGGAATGGATGACTTTTTTTCTTAGAATTCAGTGTTTTATATATTAAAAAATGTAATCATCAAATTTGGTGTGTGTGTGTGTGTGTGTGTGCGCGTTCTGAGGAGGTATTTAGCATGAGAGCACTTTACAAAGTGAACTGTCTCTCGGTTTGTTCCAGGCTCACTCGGTATCTAGGCTGCGTAAACCGCGCGTAAAAACAGCAAATCCGTGCGCGTAAAACCTCCAAAAATAACCTGACAGGTGTGTTTATGTTTACTAAATGACCTCCTCTCCGCACCCTGACCTCCACACACACACTCCACCCCGGTGTCACTCACACACTCACCAATGTTGTATCCGTACGGGGACTCGGAGGCTCCGTCCTGCAGGCTCGCCAGGATCTCGCCCTTCCCGACGTCGCTGTCTCCCACCAGCAGGAACTTGAGCAGGAAGTCGTACGCTCTGGCCGGGCTACTTCTGTGGCTCATCCTCGCGGCAGATGACAGCTGCCGTGTCCCATCATGAGATGAGACTTTTGCAGCCTAACCTCCCCTCCCTTCTCCCTACCGGTCCAAAACCAGAGGAGCGGAGAGAAACGCGTAAAGTCCGAGGAGATGAACCCGCGTTGGTTCAGGTCCCGCCACGGTCCAGGACGGAGACTCAACAAACAGTTTGGTCTACGGGTCCAGATCGAGTCCAGGAGACCAACAAGTGTCCGGCGTGAACCAGCGGCACCGACACCAGCTGTCAGTGGACCTGGTTACAAGGGACGGCGCGCGCTCTGTGCCATCAGCGCGCACAGGACGCACGAAGGAAAAAACGGTTCAGTCCGTCTCCTGGACTCCCGGACTCCCAGATCTCTGCTTCGCTTCCCTCCCCCTCCCTGCTCCAGCGGAGGTGGTGTCGCGATGAGGATGGAGGGGTGAGGAGAGGAGTGGAGAGGGAGGTGGAAGGGGGGAGGTCTCCGTCTCATTGGTCCATGGGTTGAGTTGCTAGGGCAACCTCGAGCCGGGATTTGACACCGTAGACGTCCGTCAGCATGCGGGAGGAGACGATGGAGGAGATGGACGCACGGCTTCCTGTCTGAGCCTACAAAATAAAAGCATGACAGAAGCTCTATGTATTGTACTCGTTCTTTATTTGAGTTTTTTTTTATAATCATTTAATAACTAACCATTACCAACTACAACATTAAATTTATAATAATTACATTTCTATAATATACATTATTCTAAAATGGGCCAATGTGCACAATAAATACTTTTAATCTTGGAGCGTTAATTGAATTTTGATGCTAAAACTTTAGTATTAAATAAATCTTGGCGGCACTGTGAGGTTTTCTTCCACTACAGGAATTTTTATTTCAATAATGATCTAAAATGAGTTGAGGAAATTACTCATTTTTAAAGGTCGCTTCAAAACTACTCACTGTTGAATATTTTGTAAAAACAGGTTCAGATCTTCAGATCTTGGTCTAGAAACCAGAAGATCTTTAGAACATATAGAAATGAAGTCACACATCACCTCAAATTCTTCAACAGGACTTTTCTTCATCTGCTGCCCCCTGGTGTCTGAATGACGCAGTTCAAGACTCAACACTTAAAATCAAACATTTTACAATTATGACTAAAACTTTCCTAAAAAGGAAACAGGTTTATTTTTACTAGACTGATAAGGCAGAACCCTGCCGGTTTAAAAAAGTGAGATCTCTGAGTCGGCCCAGTCCATTCTTAGTCATAATTTATTGATCTTCAGCCTTTTGTACAGTTTAATTATAAGCTGTTTATCAGAACTGTTTGACTCAATGTTAAGATTTACAGTCCGTCAAGCATCTCTCTCACACACGCACACACGCACACACACACACACACACACACGCACACAAGCACACGCACAGTCTGAGAAGCTCAGTATCTCAACAAGTCGACCACAAGTGAAAAACTAAAACTAATCCGAGGACCTCTCCTCTCCAGATCACTGGTTCAAACACAAACAGTTTTTCAGTGTCAAAATGTCTCTTTTTTTGTGGCCCGTGTGTTACAGGATTTGTTGAAACACACTTCAGTGTCAGAGAAAAGAGTCTTGGATCATTTTTTCTTTTACTCGGACTGAGATATGAACCAGAACCAGGTTCCTGGTTTAGGACTCGGGCGGTGCTCTCGGTGGGTCAGTTGTAGCTGTACCCAGGCAGAGGGAGACTCTGACCCTCCTTGGCTTCGAAGAAGGTGTAGGACAGGGTGATGGTGTTCACTCGGGCCATCCTGGGGTCCTCATCGAACTCCGGGTCGATGTAGAAGAAGACGGGCATGTCCACCTCCTCGTGGGGGTTCAGACGCTGCTCCTCGAAACAGAAACACTGCAGACAGGAGGGAGGGGAAAACACAGAGGTGTAACAGCTGGATGATCTCAGAGGTTCACACAATCACAGCAGGAACAGTTTGATTTTGGGTATGTGAAGCAGCTCATTTGACACGAGAAGTTTGTTCAGGTCAATCCATCTCCTGTTTCTGATCAGCCCCTGAACCAGGACTGTGTCTTTAGTAAAGACAGGAAGAAAAAACCCAAACTAAAACACTGGTGCTGCGCTGGTGCCCTACCTGGATCTTGTTGAAGTACTGTCCTGCCTCGAAGGGCACCACGTTGTACGTGGAGATGCCTATGATGGGTTTGTCTGTGGGGTTTTTAGCTCTGTAAAAGGCCAGCGCCGTCTCACCTGGAACCACCTGCACAACAAAAACACAAACATCATTTAAGAACCGCTGTCTGAATCCAAAGCTCTGAGTCTCTTCTCACGTCTGACATGACGTTGATGGCTGAGACAGTTTGACACTAATGAACTGGACAAGGGTGAACAGACTAAAAAAGAGCAAGAACAATTTTCACTGCAGAGGATCAGAAGATTTTTGTGGAGCAGTTTAGATTCAGGGAAATGACACAGAGGTCCCGAGTGAACCTGGTCTTACAAAGATCTCCGTCTGCTGCGGTCTGAAGTTCCACTGCATGCTGGCGTGTGTGTCGGCGTTGAAGGTGATCTTGAGGACGCGCTCTTTCACCGGCTTCATCGTCTCCACCAGATCTGTGTCGTGGCCGGCCACTGCCGTGCCGCCAAGCCCTGAAGCCTGACAGACAAACACGGGGGTCACACGGGGGTCACACAGGCACACGGGGGTGGGGGTGAAAACATCAGCTCAGGTTTAGGGTTTTAGGTGTTTCCTCTCCTCACCTGGCAGTAGAGTCTGTAGAGCGGCACTGCAGCGTACGACAGGCCAATCATCCCCACGCCGGCTGCAGCGATGTACGTCAGCGCCGTCTTGTTCCTGGTCTTCCAGTCCTCCTCCTGGCCCCTGGTCTTCCTGCTTCGACTCTTGATGCCTCGACTCTGGATATGCAAAAGAGGCCTCCGTCGTAGGAGGTGTTCAGCCTGAGAGTGCATCGTCCTCCCAGCGTCACACCGCAGCGTTCGGGCACATCGTGTTAACAGCACGGAGGTTTGAGAGTGGAGGAGGGACGGACGCACCAGAACAGGCAGCAGCATGGCTGGTACTTCAGTCAGTCCACACCTGGGAAACTCAACTGGAGGGAAGCAAAGCACCATCAGCTCTGAATAAACAATATGACACATGAATTCACAACACAAAATAAACAGACAACATACAGATGTGAATTAGAAAAACACATTTTTAAAATGCAAAACACCTCCATGTGTTCTGGGACTGCCCTGTCATCAGACTGGAGGAGGATACAGAAGACATTTTTAAATCTGTAATCCCTTTGGACATTAAGACTAAGTACTTGAGACATACAGTATGTCTCAAGACTGGTCAAAAAGTATCAATATTTAATTAATATCTTGCTGGTGGCTGGTAAAAAAGAACCTCACCAGGAAATGGTTTTCACAGGACAACCAACTGTAAATACATGGATGGATATTACACATTACAAAATGGAGAAAATAACAGCCTTTCTTCATCATAAATTGGAACAATTTATAGCATACTGGGAAAAATTGATTTAATTATGTAATGCCATAAAAGGCCTGATTTTTTGACATGTCATATACATTCAGTTTAAAATCTGAAACACATTGTATGGAAATATGATTGATGCTGAATGTCAATAAATTAAAAAGAAAACCAAATTTTTTCACAGTAATTAAAGTTTTGGGCTTTAAAGTCTGGCCATAACTAATTATAGCCTAATGAAAATTTAATTCTTAATAAATCTCCCAATATTGTTTGCAATTTATCGTTTACATTATTTAACAGTTAAATATCTTGAAATATGCCTGTCACAATGGGATAGAAGCAAATTCCTAAGATTTGAGAAACAGGAATCGGCAAATATTTAGGTATTTTGGCTTGAAATGATTTATGGATTACCAAAATAGTTCTTGTTTTAATTTCTTTGGTCAACCAATCAATTAATTGACGAATGATTGCAGACCTTCTCTCTTTGGACAAAGACATCCAACAGATACATTATGTTCCAAGCACTCCAAACCAAACTCCGTTCAAAAACGTTACATTTTAATGTGACTTCTCAGGTTTATTGAATTAAATTATTTTTTCAATTCGGCACATGACTCACTGTTGTATCAGCAACTATCTTTACGTGAATTGAGAAGGAAACATTAATCACCCTCAATCAGACAATTAAGAGAGAAACACAAAATACTTGTCTGTAACTTTCTGGCTAGTGTTTTCCGTGCATGACATATATGCCGAATTGATCGGTGGACACTGATGATTCTTGAAATGTCTCATGTTGTATTGTAGTATGAATGTCTGTGCGCCAAAAACCCAGCAAAGTCTTAATTTGTCAAGTTTTCAGCCGAGGTTTGGGCGCTTGTTTAAACATGCAGCGGATTCCAGGGGGGTAATTGGGACGGGCTAACATTGATGTTAAAGCTTAGCTTCATTGATCATGATTGAAAAAGCTGTTACATTTAACAGAACGAGCAAACAGTCAATACAAGACACAGTGACAAATAAATAACAAGCGAACAGAACAGATGATGAAAATAAAGTGACACGTTCACAGTACTTTAGACTTTTAAGATGATATTTAAAGTAACAATACCTTAAAAAATGAGCTGCACTGACATTCAACGCCGGACTGCTACAAGTTACAAAACATGCTATACGGAAACACACATAACACTGGTGCAACGCTCAGTCGGCTCCCTCTGAATTCTGCCTAATGCGGAAAGGTTCCGCATCGGTATCTATACATCTATGGTGGACACACACTTTTGTCTGTTTATACTTGTGAGGACCTAAAACTGAACCTGATTCTAATCTGAACCTGAAAAGTCTGGACCGTCTAACAGGACTGCAGAGAAGTGGAACCAGTACATTTAGTCCAGTACTGTACTCCACCACAGTTCAGACAGAAATATTACTTAGTTTTTACTCCACCATATTAATCATATTAATTTTACCGTCTACTTTGATTCAGATTAATGTGATATTATAAGTAGCAGAGTATTTATCCCACCACAGTGCAGAATTTTTTTAAGTGAAATTGGTCCTCACTAAGATAGCTATACAAGCCCTGACATACAAGGCAAGATCTTTGTAGTAATTTTGTGTCTCTTTGGAATCATTTTGAATCTTTTGCTTCTCATTGTGGTTGTTCTTACTTTCTTTGTAGTAGTTTATGTCTCTGTGATCATTTTGAATATTTTTTATTTTTCATTGGTTTGCATCCTGTTTGTGATCATTTTTTGTGGTTTCTCCATCTCTTTGTAGTTATGTTGTGTTGCTTTGTAGCTGTTTGCATCTTTTTGTAGTTGGTTTGCATCTTTTTGTAATTGTTTTGAGTCTCTTTGGTGTCAATTTGTGGCCCCTCAGGCCCTTTCATGTAATCTTCCATGATAACAGTATTTATATATAGAATGTATAATCATGTTATTTCTATGTTTTCCATTGCTTATTTACAGTCTTACATGTGTAGTTGTTGTATTGCTGCTTCATAGCGAACGTGGTTGTAATAAGGTGTTTATAAAGAGTGTATGTGACTCAGAGGGACGTACGGCGGCCGTGTGAGGTCAAAAGCGCTTCGCTGCCCGTACGGAGGGGCTGCTGTAGTAATGGAGGGGGTCACAGTCGGCCAGGTATTTGATGCGGAATGCATCCTCAGCAAACGGCCGAGAAAGGTAAGTAAAAGGCGGGTTACGGCGCGGTGGGAACTCATGTTGTGACAGGAGCAGCCGTCCGTGTGTCTCTGACATCGTGTTTGTGTTTGTCCACAGGGGAAGTTTGAATATCTGGTGAAGTGGAGGGGGTGGTCGTCCAAGTAAGTAGCTAGCTAGCCCCCGGTGCTAGCCGACACACTGAGCAGCAGAAGAACGGCAGCAGACAATGCGCGGCCCGGTGTTCCCTCTCCCGTGATGGGGGGGTTGAATCTGAACACAGCTGCATAAAACATCAGGTTTACTCTGTAGCTCAGTGGCCGGTAAATGCACCGCGGATACAACGTCAAACAGCCACCGTTTCTGGTCTCGTTGTTCGGCTTTTCTGCACCGAGCAGCTGATGCTAGACCGGTATCAGAGCAGGACCAGCTGCAGGCTCGGCTGGGTTACCTGGAACCAGGGCTCACTGTAAAGAGGGAAACCTGTGGTTTTAATGCTCACTACCAGACTGACATTTAAACATCCACCATTATAATCATTTACCAGGACATCACATTACACAGTGTGGTGTAACTGTCCTTCAGTCTGCTGATTATACTCTAGATAAACTATTTAACCTTTGAAATGTCAGCGGCCAAGATGACGTCTTCACATGTTTTATTTTGTCCAAACAACTGTTCAGAAACCAAACATATTCAATTTATTATCATGAGCGACAATTAAAAGCATCACATCTTCACATCAGAGAAACTAGAAACCGTTAATATTTCACACATTTTCTTAAAAATTTAAAAAACGAAACAGTTAGATTCATTTCCTGCTGATCAATTAATCAGTTTATCATTTCAGCTCTAGTTATTATGCTCACAGGCCGGTCTGACTCTCTCTATAACAATAACAGCTGCAAGGATGGATTGTTTTCATTATCATGTGACCTGCTGATTATTTTTCTCAATTAGTCATTTAGTCCATAAAATGCTAAAAAAAAATATATAGTGTAATAACTTAGGATTTCTCCAGCTGTGTTGTGTTTAATGACCCTGTTTTGTCAGAACAACTGTCCAAACCCTGAAGATGTTCAGTTTACTGTCACATTTGAGAAGCTGAACCAGAGAATATTTAGTATTTATGATTAAAAATGACTCGATTATTGATCGATATTGACATTTATACGTTGATTGTCAGCAGTTGTTCAGGCTCACTGTCCTCCAGCTGCAGAGTTTACACAATTACTCAGATATGTGATCAGATCACACTATCACTGGTTTGTGCAGGATCCATCAGCATAATTAATCATTAATATATCGTTCAAACCCGGAGGATTTCATTTTAAAATGTAGTTTTGTGTTCACAAAGTCCAGATCAGAAAGTTTCCAAGGTGAATTTTGGGTAAATGTGTATATAAACAGGTGTTTCCTCTGTGTAGTAACAAGGGTTAATATTAAGACATTTACATGCTATTTGTGTTAATATCAGCACAAACTAGTCAGGACAGAGGAATGACCTGGAGCTGACTGAGTCTGATACCAAACCACTACTAGAAACATTACTTTTTTTTATTGTATTACTTCATGATTCACTTAAAGCCCTCTATGAGACTCTGTCACAAACAAAAATAATAAATCTGATACGTCAAAATAGATAATATGGAAACAATTTAGGACCAGTGAAGTAAAATTATAGACATCCAAAATTAAAAAAAAAATTATTAAGAAAGAACAAAAATCTTAATACATAAAATGTCAAACAGAAAAACAAAACTAATCCAAATAACTAAAACAAAAAAAAGTTGAGGTATAGCTGCCTGATACTCGAAAGCCTTTATAAAAGGAGAGAAGACATTTGGGATAAAAAGACATTATACAAATGAAGGACGTACATGTGTTATGGTGTTATATCTTTCCCATAGAAACATGTTTTTCTATTGCTGAAAAAAGAAGCCAAAATTCTCAGGTATTAAACGTCATCTAAACTCCAGTGGCTGTACAAAACTATAAATAGAATAAAAAAAACTTTGGTTCATTCAGGAATTATATAAAAAATGATCTGCCAGCTTTTATACTTTTATTCTGTTAGAGTCGCTGAGTGTTGATGTAATAACATCATTATCTGTCAACTGTTGTCAGCAGAACATGCACTGACTGAGTCGTCGAAACTTTTCCTCGTGTTTAAACTTTGATCCGTTTTTCAAATGTTGCTGAGATTGACCTGGTGTTTGTTTGATTCATGAACTGACGAGTTCATAAATTAACATGATTCATTCTCTGGTGTTTTCAGGCACAACAGCTGGGAGCCAGAAGAAAATATTTTGGACCCAAGGTTACTGGCAGCATTTCACAAAAGGTGTGTGTGTGTGTGTGTGTGTGTGTGTGTGTGTGTGTGTGTGTGTGTGTGTGTGTGGTGTGTGTGTGTGTATGTTTTGGAAATAACAGCTATTAGGCCCAATAATGAAAATACCATTTATTGTACTGAGCCTGTAAGTTCCTACAGAAACTGCAGCTGCCTCAGGGCCAAAGATATGTCTGTTCTTTAGTTCGGTTTAACGATAAATAATTAAAAGAAAAAAAGAAAAACAAATCACAGATTCTTCTTCTTCTTCTTCTTCTAGCTCAGTATCTGAATGTTTTCTCTTCCTATTGTTCCAGAGAACAAGAGCGGGAGCTTCTGTTCCAGAAGAAAGGAAAGAGGCCGAGAGGACGACCACGGAAGATTCTGGTGATCAGCTGTTCAGTGATTTCGCCTGTTGCTTCATTTCCTGCCTTTTCTGTTTCACTCATGTTCTTTCTCTTTTCTGCAGCCTGCGCCAACCGCCACCAAGGACAGCCGCTCCTCGTCCTCCTCTTCCTCCGGCCTCTCGTCTTCGGCCTCCTCCTCGTCCTCAGAGGATGAAGATCACACGAAGAAAGCGAAGCGTGTCCATCCTGTCCCCCAGAAGAGGCCCCAGATCCTGCTGGCCAAACCCGACCCCCCCCGCAAGAAGAAGCGTGGGAGGAAGCCGCTGCACCCGGACCTGAGGGCTTTAAGACAGGCGAAGAGCAGACCTCCTGCTCCATCTCCTCCTCCTCCCCCTCCTCCTCCTCCTCCTCCTCCTCCTCCTCCACGACACCACCAGGCGCTCAGACTGCTCAGAGATGAGCCTCGGCCCGGGGTGAAGAAGCCTCTGCAGCCGGCCAGCTTCACCTACACAGGTCTGAGCAGGAGCTCCAGAGACGAGGCTGCCTCCGCCTCCCAGACCTCCGCCAGCTCCTTCTCCCAGACCGCTGCCTCCAAACCCGGATCCCTTAGCTGCATCTGGACCAACCGCTCCCTGTCCTCCTCCTCTTCATCCTCCTCCCACAACAAAGCCAGTCCTTCAGCACAAAATAAGAACTCTGCGTCCGAGCTGAAGCGGTCTATGTCCGAATCCGGCAGCAGAGGAGACGGATTCAAAGTGTCGCCTCTGAAACAAAGTGGCAGTTCGGGATCGTTGGGTTTGCACAGCAGCTTCGGGGGGGGCCAGGCGGTGGCTCAGCGCTCCCAGCTGAGCCAGCGGAGGCAGGAGGGCGTCGGAGGCCAGATCGGGTTGGTTCAACACAAGCAGCAGAACTCTGGCCTTAACAAACCGTCGTCATTATCCTCACCCACGCCTCGAGACCGAGCCAACCAGGCACTGAGCCTCCGAGCCCTCAACCTGCAGAGCGTCAGCAAGCTGCCGGCCGGCAGCAGCACGAGCAGCGCCATGGTGGCAGCGTCTAGGTCAAGCTTAAGGAGCGGCGGCGGGATCGTCGTAAAAGGAGGAGTGGGTAGCATCAAAGAGACTCGGATGTCAGCTGGAGGGCAGCGCTCTGGTTTGGCTGCAGGCGGCACCGCAGAGCCGGGCAGGGGGAAGGAGATGATGGCAGGAGGCAGCTCCAGCCGAGGGAGCGGCAGGCAGGAGGACAGGAAACACGGGCTGAACTCTCAGAACCGGAGCCTGAACGAGCTCAGCACCGGAGACTCGGACGAGACCAGCAGCAGCGAATCAGAGCACGATGACACCGCCTTGTATCCCAGCAAGAGCCGGCCCAGCCTTGGCAACGACGCCACCGAGTCGGATACAGAGACGGACTGGCGGCCGACCCGCAGCCTCTTGGAGCACGTGTTTGTCACCGACGTCACGGCCAACTTTATCACGGTCACAGTGAAGGAGTCTCCGACCAGCGTGGGATTCTTCAACTCCCGAAATCACTGAGGGACGTCTGTGCTCAGCCTGACATCACTTCCTGCCACAGCTCTCAGGTTCCTACAGCTCTGGAACTTCATCCACAAACAGCTCACAGAAGTTTTTCCACAAAGAGATGCACAAAACTTTTGGACGACACAGTTTCAATAATCCAGTGATGTTACATAAAGACAAAAACACGGTGAAGAGATCACCTCTGGTTCAGCATTTGTAGAAACATTGTAGGAACCCTGATGTTTAGATCCCATTTACAACAGGTGTTAAAATGCAGTCTGTGTCTGGAGAAGGAAAACTGACAAAGACTTAGGTTTTTCATTCAGTCACCTAAACAGGAAACAGGAAACAGTCACTGCAAAAACCTTCCTACAAGAAGTCAAAAGAGTCGACTTCGACAGGAAAGAACCCATGATGAGTTTCTCCTGCTGCACCTGTGCACAGGAGAAACTCAGATCCAGTTTCTAAAGTAAAACACCTCTGTAGTTTTCTGTTCACAGCTTTAACGTCCTGTAATCTGCGACATGAAATCCTCTCGTTCATTTTCCACTGATCAAAACAAACACGGTACTTTGAGCTCAGGCTCAAGCACGAGACATGACTCTTAACAAAAATCATTTCTGAAGCATGAAGCCATCAGAGTGTAAACTGAACATTGACAGAACAGTGAATTCAACCAGATGCTCTTCAAAAGTGGACAAAAACCAGTCCAGGACATCAGACAAATTCTGGAGCTGCAACAATTAGTTGATTAATGTATTGACAGGAAATTAATTGGCCAGTATTTTTTTTAAGTAAAAATGCCAAAAAATTCTCTGGTTACAGTTTCTCCAAAGTCTTTTAGCTATTTTCATATTTGTAGACCAAGCAATTAATCGCAAAAATAGGCAGTAGATTAATTGACGAAATTAAAATAATTGTTAGTTGGAGCCCTAGTTTTGTACATTATGTCTATCAGTAATCAAAGTATAATTTACAAAAATAAGACACAAGTTATAATAAACAGGATTCTTACTGAGGTCTTGGAAAATGTTAAAAAGTAAAAACTTCCCATTTCATTCAAACCTTCACCAAAACAAATAATTAATTAAGACCCTTTAATTCCTCTAATAATTTAAAGCTGAATATAATTTTGTTGACAGCAACTGAAAACTACAGCAGCATCTTTTTCCAGAGATCAAGTCTGAGTAGTTTGGTGGCGTTAAATCGTAGTTTGGTTGGATATTAGATTCCTTCTTACACTTGAGAACAGTAGCTTGACAAATAAATCTTTAGTAAAAGGCCAACTTGCTTGCTTTTTTGCAGGGCTTTCAAGTGCATCTCATGGTCATGTGAATGGAGCTTTTTCAGGTGGCTGTTATATCAGCAACTCATACTTGACCACCTGCCATCATGTAACTGTTCTGTCCAGTGATGAGGACCAATGGAGGCAGTTGAAAGCCCTGGAAAAAGTTAGTAAATGGACCTTGATTACAGATTATCTTGTCACAGAGTTGCATCAGCTGTCGAACTGAAGTTACATCAGGTTTCACCAAGCATCAACCTCTGAAGTCAACACTGAAGAACCAAAACATGCAGTTCCTCTAATGACCACTCCAACAGTGAGTCAGTCCCCATAGACCCCCATGTTAAAATGCCAAACCAAAGCAGAAATAAACATGTTTACAGCCTGGTACAAAAAACAGTTTTGGTCTCTATAGCTAATTTCCTCCTTCATGACAGCTGTTATATAACTCACCTGTTAACATTTTAAAGTTATGGAGAATTGAGGGCGTTGTTGCTTTGAGTGACAGGTGGGTGTATGTTTGCCACAGACAGGCATATGCCGAAGTCTCAGATCCACACATGCCCCTCCTCTTTGTCCATTTTTGGATTAGCTGGGAATTAAGGGCGGAGTCAGACACTGCCAAGATGGCAATGGTGGAGCAGCTTACTCTAATCTTCAGAAACCTGTGGGTGACGTCACAGAGGCTACGTCCATCTTTATTTACAGTCTGGTAGAAACAGCTGCATCTCACTGTGCACTGCATGAAGTCGTATTGTTAATGAACCATCGACTCATCACTGTTGAGAACTTGAACAGCTGACGCAACTCTGTGACAAAATAATCTGTAATCAAGGTCCACTCACTAGCTTTTTCCAGGTCTTTCAACCGCCTCCAGTGGTCTCCGTTCAGAAGACCATGAGATGCTGTTGAAAGCCCAGCAAAAAAGCATTGTTGCAGTTTCTTCTCTCCGTTTTCGAACTGCGTTGTGTTAGAAAGTGTAAACACGGGGTCTGACACCACAGATGGATGTACCACAGATGCGACAACTCCTCTCCAGTGCCTCAGGTTCTATCTACCCACTGCCACCGTACAGCTGCTTGTGATGATTAGTTTGAGTAGGACGTTTGTGCTTGTCGGACCTGTATCCAAACTAAATATGTGGCTTTATCCAGAGCAGCATGTTTAAAAAAAATTCTAACAAAAAAAAAAAAGAAAAAAAAAAAGAAGTGAGGTCTGTCTGTGATCTGTAAACTTTCATCCATAAACAAATCCCATCTTTGGTTTTTTTTAATCATCTTTCAGTTCCCCTTGGACCAAAGGTGTTATGAATGTGAATTATGTCGTTTTTGATTTTTGATTATTGACAGTATTCCTTGCACTACGCACAGTATAAATGTAAGCTCATCATCTCAAAGAAGAGACATTCCATCATCACTATATTTCTGAATTTTATACAGTTTTAATACATTTGCCGTCACAGTGTCTTTTGGAGTTGAAATATGTGTTAATTTATATTTGTAAATATGTTTTTTTTTTTCATGTGATATCTGATATCTATCTGGTGCTCATATTGGCTTACTAGCTTCAGATACTTGTAGCCTGTGTGCCTCTCTGCCATTTTTAAGGTATTTGAAATAAACCATAAGTACCTAAAGGATAAAAATGCCCACTGTATGGATACACATGATATTAAAGGATGTTTTGGGCCTTGACTGCTGTTCACATCTTCACCAGGAGGTGTCCCTGTTGGACAGTGAATGAAGCCTCTGTATCACCTGGTGAGTCACCTTCAATATTTCTCAGTTACATCTGATGTTCAGAACTTTTATTTTTATTTAACCTTTATTTAAGGTTGAATAAAAGAGTCAGTATCACTAAAATGGTTTAGAAAAACCCTGTCCATTTAATACAGTTTTGTTTTTACCCAATGCTGTAGAAGAATGAAGCCAATTAATGTGAAAAACTAATGAAAGGTCCATGTTAAAGGGGCTATTTGAAAGTTTTTGCTATTGCTACATTGCTATCGTTAGCATTAATAGCTGTTTTCTTACCAGTCTCACCAAGAACTTCAGCCGTGGTTGCATTAAGGTAATACAACCTCTGAGCAGCTACTTCAGGCTAGACTGGAAGCCACAGTGACTCGGTATCAAAAAGTGAGGAGCTGAACGGGCTGCGGCTAGGTGGTTAGCATGCTAACTTCATTAGAAAAAAAGAAGTGATAGAAGTAGAACCAGAAGGTCGCTTTTCTGGAATATAGCTGTTGGTGAGTTTGGTTTGGACCAGTGATTTAATGGGAAAAACTAATGAAACTAATTATTAAAGGAGCTATCTGTAAGTTTTTGCTATTGCTACATAGCTAACGTTAGAATTAGCAGCCCTTTAACTGTGTAATTTGTGAGTTCATAAGTGATGTGAGGGCTTTAGCTGTGACAAATCACTGTAGATGTCGTAACGTTCCACACAGACGGATCAGTGAACAGACTAATAATCCAAATTAACAAACAGGTTAATGAAATAAGCAAATGAACGTGGTAATAAACAAAGTGAACAGATGAATAAACCGAATAGATAAACATATTAATAACTGAAATGAGTGTATTAATCAGTATATTAAGTTCTTGAAAAGTCTTAAAAAGAATTGAATTAATTTTTCACAGAAAAAACAAAGATATGATAAAATCCTAAATTTGATTTACAAAAGTCTGAAATATTTTTCCCGCCCTGCCCAAAAAAATAATTAAAGAGAAAAAGGTTTTCATATTTGATTTGGGTAAAAACTGTCTGGACATTATGCACTAAGAAATATGTGGACCTGAAATGAATCAATTATTTTCATCCATCCATTTCCTGCTATTTGTCAAAGTCATGTTTAATAATTAATTAATGATATTATTAGTAATCATAAACAGCTGGGGTGTACTGATATCTTGATTTATGAGTTATTAAAAAGGTGCAGAAGAAGGGGCGTTGTGTGGCGTAGTGATCTAAGCAGGCGCCTCGTGTAGAGGCCACAGTCCTCGCTGCATGTCATTCCCCCTCTCTCTGTCTCCCCATTTCCTGTCTCTCTACTATCCTGTCCAATAAAGGCACAAAAGCCTAAAAAAAAATATATATATATACAAAAAGGTGCAGAAGCTGCAGAAACTAATCAACTGAGCAAATAGATTAATAAAAACTAAGTCTAATTAATGAACCAGTGAGTGAATGGATTAATGAACAGATCACTAAACTGAGCAGTTTAATGAACCATGTGAATGGATGAATGAATCTGTTTACAGTTACTATTATTATTATTATTATGATCATCACTGTGGCCTGAAACTGCAGCTGTGACGTCAACGCAGAGAAACTCACAACAACAATATTTCTGTCTGAAAAAAAACTGTGACGCTGAAACAAAACTCAGGAAACACTTCAGAGTTACACCAACAAAAACACAACTCATCACACTCACACAGAAGTGATGTCTGCAGGACAGCTGGCTGCAGGTCAGTGTGTGTGTGTGTGTGTGTGTGTGTGTATGACTGACAGAAGCTATCATCCCACAAAGCTGCAGATTCAGTGATTTATGGCCAGAGCCGTGCAGAGAGGTGGAATTTTCCCAAAATAAGTTTGAGTAAACAGGCTGCGACAGAGGGGCCCTCACAGCACACTGGTATGCATAAACAGTTTGAACAGTGCGGGGCAGTGTAACCCCCCACCCTCCACCCCCCACCCCACCCTCAGCTGACACACACACACACACACACACACACACTTGCAGCACATTACAGCGCAGTGAGACGCAGCCTCAGTCTGAATCCCTCGTGTCATTTTTGCAGCTTTACATATTCCAGTCACAGAAAACACACACACACACACACACACACACACACACACACACACACACACACACAAGCTCAGTTCTACAAAAAAAAGTCTCATTTGAATGGAGGGTGAATGACAGCAGGACACCACTGCCCCCTTGTGGCCGTTGGACAGTTGACAGACAGTGGATGGTGCATATGTTGAAGGTTTTACAAACTGTTCACCAAAACTAAGCTGAGTGTTTTGCTGCTGTCACGACGGATGAACAAACAAACAAACAAACAAACTAGAATCACCTCTTCGTGGTCGTCTGCCTCCTCCACTCGGACTAGTTTCAGGTTACATCCCTGTTTATCCAGAGTCATAGAAAATGAAATCACTTCATCCTTGAGTCCAAAGTTTTGTCAAGTTGTTTCTGAGATATCGTTTCGACAAGAATGAGACGGACGGATGAACAAACAAACTAACAAACAAACAAGCACACAAACAAACAAAGCTCAGTTTCTGTTTTATCGTGAAAAGTTTCATTTTTTGAGTAAATCCTTTTAACGTTAGGACAGCATATTTTTTGCTACATTTGAAGTGTGGTTCTGCAATGTCGGCCACTTTGGTCCAGTTGGATAAATTATCATAAAGTTTCATTCATTCACGTTCCTCAGAGGATGAATCCTGAAGTTCACTGATCCTCTGGTGCTTCCATGAGGTTTATGTTTGTGGTTTTAGCTGAAACGTCGCAACAAATCTGTGACTGCAAAAAACAATGAAGCACAAACCTAGGCAACAGTGAGACACTGAGAAACTTCCACAAATAGTGTGAGAGTGTCTATCTACACACACACACACAGACGCACACACACACACACACACACACACACACACACACACACACACACAGTGAGGGCAGCCTGGGATTACCAAACAGCAGTCTGTGTGTGTCTGTCTGGGCCGGAGGAGTCTCCCTGTTGGCACAAAGACAACCAGACTGTCATCAATCTGCTGCTGAACCAACACCACTGACTGTCAACACAAACCTGCAGCCTGTTAACACACACACACACACACACACACACACACACATAAAGCAGCCTATAGACACGTGCCCCATCTTTGTCTGAATACTTTTGATCAGACAGTAAAAGAAGACGACAATTTTTTAACCTTTGAAAGAGAAAACAATGACAATGTACAATCTCTCTGGCATTCAAGAGAATCTGTTTGTTTTCCTTTTTATTTCTTCTTATTTTATTTCTAAGTTTACTGTCAGTTTCTAAAGAGTAAAATTCTGGTCACAAAAATGTGGAAATTTATAAAATTTCTAAAGTTTGAAACTCTGAAATTTCTTCACCTAAACATCTGCATCTTCACACCTGGACAAGAATTATTTATTTAAAGTTCCTCCAGACGTGTTTTAAACTGTAAAAATCCCTTGATTCATATTTAGTTTAACATGGTTTTCACACATAAAAACTGGGTCTGAAGCTCATCTACTCTTAATTCCTGATTGAGAAATGTAGATCAGGCCTTGAGCCCCGCCCATTACCTGCTGGCTCCAGGTGGACAGGTGAAAGAGCAGAGAGCATCAAGATGGTTAGAGGAGGAAACATCAGACTCACCCTCAGTCAGACCCAGACTCAGATGAGGAGTCTGTTGAGACCAGAACCAGAGACAAGCAGACGGATCAGAACAGTTAGCGTAGTTAGCATCTTTTCAGAACAGTTAACATCTTTTATTTATTTATGTTGTTTATTAGCTTGTGACTGGCAGTGTCTGACACAGTGTAAGCGTTTGTGCTAATGCTAACTCTCTTTCTCTGTACTGACAAGGTTTCAGGTGTATTTAGCCACCGAATCTGTCATTGGTTCACTACAGTTCAAGGTGGAAACACTCAGTCATGGTGTTGATAGATTATTTCACTCATCACATGTATTGTATTATGTAAAAACATCATATGGACTTTGACAAGGTGAAACACTTGATTTTCATCAGAGGGTCTTTAATATTTATTTTATTTGAAACATGTCAGACTGCACCTGAGTGATGAATGAATCTCCAACCTCTGATCCACAGTGATGCAGACTGCTGTCCTTCCAGGACCTGGTATTCAGACACAGAGCTGGTTGCTGTCTTCAGTTTTCAGCTTTAATTATTTATTTATTTATTTTTACATTAGAGAAAGGTTTTTCATTCACACAGCACTAGAAGCAGTTTGGGAATCAGGTGGTAGCCTTACAATGTGTGTGTGTGTGTGTGTGTGTGTGTGTGTGTGTGTGGTGGGTGGATGCTGGCGGCAGTCAAGCATGGCGGTGGGCGGCTGCAGATGCCGACTGTCTCCTCACACCAGAGTGAAAACCTTGAAACGTCTCGGTGTGACATCCGACTCCGCCCACTCCTCCCACCTGTCAGAGCCCGTCCTCAGTTTGTTTTCTCAGCACCGTCCCCACTGTACACACTGATCTGTGTGTTACTACGGCTCACACTGACATCACCACCATTATCCTAGAATCTTCTTTGCCAAGAGCTCGATGGTTTTGGAAATTTTTTCCTTTTCTTCTTCTGTGTTGATCCATAAGAAGATACATTTGTGGTTTTAAGAACCAAAAACCATCTCAGTCTAGTTTTACAGCTGCTCTCTCAGGCTTCTCTCTGGAGCTCTAGTAACAACAGGTCGGTGAGCCAATCAGAAGAGAGGAGGCTCTGAGCCTCTCTTCTGATTGGCTGACTGGTTTCTGAGAGATCAAATAAAAATATAGCAGATTTCTGGTAAACACTCAGAGAACCCAAATCCTGCAAGGTTTGGATGGTGAGTCCAGGTGGGTCAGGCTTGGGGTGTGGCTGAGGGAGGTTGTGACATCACAAAGTTCCAGAAGTCCTGACGGCTGGTTTTAAGGCTCAGTTTCTGAATACAGGCTGTGTGCATTTCTGTGTGGACTGAGGCTTTGATACTTTCACAGTATTAATATAGAACCTACACCTGCTTTATAATCAAACAACACATGGGCATTTACATTTATACTATATGGACCTTAAAGTAAACGTGAGCAATCACAGTCAACAACCAACAATTCCCCAGATTAAGATCAATGACAATGTTTTTGTTTTGTTTCTATTTTGAATGAATAAGATGGAAGCTCTTCATCCTTGCTTCTAATTAAATATGATTCGTTATCATGGTCATTAGTCACTTTATGTTATTTACATTTTTTATTGTAATTATGTTGTAAATTGTATTTTAATCTATTCCATCTGTTCTTTTATTATTCATTTTCTTCTTGTTTTTGTTTGCTAACGATAGAATAGCTTTTTAAATCTATTTCCTTGAATCTCATTGTCATCAGTCTGTGAAGCTCTTTGAACTGCACTGACCTGTATGAAAGTTGCTGTACAAATAAAGTTTGATTGATTGACACTGAGCGTAGCTTGATCTGGGAAAAGATTACTATAAATAAAAATAAAAAAAGGTCATCAGATAGAACAGCAGCAAACATCGTCCTTTAACACAGACCTGTCTGAATGTAGGAGGTTCAGTCAGGCTGGTAGTGCCAAT